>NC_068291.1:43794316-43799316 GCF_025860055.1 Xyrauchen texanus
CAATGAGTAACCTGGTGGTATCAGATACCATGTTGTACAATGTGAATATGGTGCCAAAATATGATATCAGATACCATATCTTCACTGTATGTATAATATTATGTATTATTTATATGATATTGATGATGATTGTCTTTCTCATTCTTGTATATTCAGAATCAAAGGCTGAGAGTCCAGCAGAGGGCGATGTTGCACCAGAGGAAAAACCAGAACCAGCCCCTGCCCCAGCTCCAGAACCCCCTAAACCAGAACCAGCTCCAGAACCCCCTAAACCAGAACCAGCCCCAGAACCCCCTAAACCAGAACCAGCTCCAGAACCCCCTAAACCAGAACCAGCCCCAGAACCCCCTAAACCAGAACCAGCCCCAGAACCCCCTAAACCTGAACCAGTGGCAGAACCACCTCAACCTGAACCACAACCAGAAGAGAAACCAGAAGAGCCCGCTCCTGCTGAAGATAATAATGTGACAGAGGTCAAGACCACCGAGTCCAGTCCTGCAGACAAAACCAGTGAGGAAACCCCGTCTGATCCGTCAGGTGAGGCCTGTTCACATTGTCCTGCTAAATGACTCTTTAAATGAGGTTTCAGTAGTACTGTACATTCAATTATTTAGATAGTGAGATGCACGATAACACCCAAATACCACCAAACAGGTGCAGTTAGATTGTTAGTTAGTTTTATTAGATTGAGTTGTTAGTTAGTTAGTTATGGTGAATAAAATGATTTTATTAGATTAAGTTGATTGTTTGTTTGTTTTGTGGTAGTTAGTTGGTTAGTTAGTTAATTTGGTTAGTTAGTTATTAGTAAAACTAGTTGCTTGTCAGTTAGGTTAGATCATTATAATGAAAACATTTATCTTACTATTTAGATCGAGTAGTAAGTGAGTTAAGATGAACAAATGTATATTATTTGTGAGATTGTGTTATTAGTTAGTTAGCTAATCTGTTAGATTGTTAGTTGTTATTATGAATAACATTATCTCATTAGATTGAGTTGCTAGTTGGTTATGATGAAGAAATTATCTTATTAGATCACATTTTTATTTATTTATTATTTTTTTATTTAGTTATGGTGAATACAATTATTTTATTAATTAGATTGAGCTGTTAGCCATGTTGAATAAAATTATCTTTTTGAGATTAAGTTAGTTATTTATGGTGAATAACATTAACCTATTAGTTAGACTGAGCTGTTATGTTGAATAAAATAATCTCAGTCAGTGAGTCAGTTAGTCAGTCAGTCAGTCAGTTAGTTAGTCAGTCAGTCAGTCAGTCAGTCAGTCAGTCAGTCAGTCAGTCAGTCAGTCGAGTGAGTTAGTTAGTCAGTTAGTTAGTCAGTGAGTGAGTGAGTGAGTGAGTGAGTGAGTGAGTTAGTCAGTGAGTGAGTGAGTTAGTTAGTTATGATTAATAATACAAGTTGCTTATCAGTCAGTTAGGTAGTTAGTTAGTCAGTGAGTTAGTCAGTGAGTTAGTCAGTTAGTCAGTCAGTGAGTTAGTCAGTTAGTTAGTCGGTGAGTTAGTTAGTTAGTCAGTGAGTGAGTGAGTTAGTTAGTTATGATTAATAATACAAGTTGCTTATCAGTCAGTTAGGTAGTTAGTTAGTCAGTGAGTTAGTCAGTGAGTTAGTCAGTTAGTCAGTCAGTGAGTCAGTGAGTTAGTCAGTGAGTTAGTCAGTTAGTCAGTCAGTGAGTCAGTGAGTTAGTCAGTGAGTTAGTCAGTGAGTTAGTCAGTTAGTCAGTCAGTGAGTTAGTCAGTTAGTCAGTCAGTGAGTTAGTTAGTTAGTCAGTTAGTTAGTCAGTGAGTTAGTCGGTGAGTTAGTTAGTTAGTTAGTCAGTTAGTTAGTCAGTGAGTGAGTGAGTTAGTTAGTTATGATTAATAATACAAGTTGCTTATCAGTCAGTTAGGTAGTTAGTTAGGTAGTTAGTTAGTCAGTGAGTTAGTCAGTGAGTTAGTCAGTTAGTCAGTCAGTGAGTTAGTCAGTTAGTTAGTCGGTGAGTTAGTTAGTCAGTGAGTGAGTGAATGAGTGAGTGAGTTAGTTAGTTATGATTAATAATACAAGTTGCTTATCAGTCAGTTAGGTAGTTAGTTAGTCAGTGAGTTAGTCAGTGAGTTAGTCAGTTAGTCAGTCAGTGAGTTAGTCGGTGAGTTAGTTAGTTAGTCAGTTAGTTAGTCAGTGAGTGAGTGAGTTAGTTAGTTATGATTAATAATACAAGTTGCTTATCAGTCAGTTAGGTAGTTAGTTAGTCAGTGAGTTAGTCAGTGAGTTAGTCAGTTAGTCAGTCAGTGAGTTAGTCAGTTAGTTAGTCGGTGAGTTAGTTAGTTAGTCAGTTAGTTAGTCAGTGAGTGAGTGAGTTAGTTAGTTATGATTAATAATACAAGTTGCTTATCAGTCAGTTAGGTAGTTAGTTAGTCAGTGAGTTAGTCAGTGAGTTAGTCAGTTAGTCAGTCAGTGAGTTAGTCAGTTAGTTAGTCGGTGAGTTAGTTAGTTAGTTAGTCAGTTAGTTAGTCAGTGAGTGAGTGAGTTAGTTAGTTATGATTAATAATACAAGTTGCTTATCAGTCAGTTAGGTAGTTAGTTAGTCAGTGAGTTAGTCAGTGAGTTAGTCAGTTAGTCAGTCAGTGAGTTAGTCAGTTAGTTAGTCGGTGAGTTAGTTAGTTAGTTAGTCAGTTAGTTAGTCAGTGAGTGAGTAAGTTAGTTAGTTATGATTAATAATACAAGTTGCTTATCAGTCAGTTAGGTAGTTAGTTAGTCAGTGAGTTAGTCAGTGAGTTAGTCAGTTAGTTAGTCAGTGAGTTAGTCAGTGAGTTAGTCAGTGAGTTAGTCAGTGAGTTAGTCAGTTAGTTAGTCAGTCAGTGAGTCAGTGAGTTAGTCAGTGAGTCAGTCAGTTAGTTATGATTAATAATACAAGTTGCTTATCAGTCAGTTAGGTAGTTGGGTTAGTTATAATGAAAAAGGTTGTCTTGCTACTTTGATCGAGTAGTTAGTTAGGATGGACAAAATTATCTTATTAGTTAGTGTTGTTTATTTGTTAGTTTGATTGTAATTTGTTTTTGACCAGTGCTCACTGTAATGTCTCATTTCAGATCCACCGACTGTGACATCTGAAGAACTGCAGCAGCATAAGAACTTCCTGAAGGTCAGCAAGAAACAAGAGAAAGAACTCAAAGACATGGAGAAGAAGTTTCAGAAGAAACGAGAAGACCTGACACAGAAGTACAGCGAGCAGCTCAAAACCTTGAAGAAGAACTCAGCCAAGAAGTGAATACAACATGAACACATGCTGTTAGATTACCTTTTTATTCTCTGCTCACCCCCTTGGGATAACACGAACTTCCAACAGGCTTCTGTGCTGTCTTAAGTTCATCTTGAGTAAGTGATGATGTTGTGCTGTGTGATTGTATAGGTCAGAGGGTTCAGATCCAGCTGAACAGATCACTGAACTCAAACAGAAGCTCAAGTCTGAGCTCAGAGCTCTGCTGGTTGACCAGTATGATCAACTGAAGAAGAAAAAAGAGCAACTAAATACTGAGGTAAAACACCACAATCACTTTATCAGTAAGACCAAAAGCTGCAAGAACTTTATTAACTAAATATACTCACAAAGACTTTTATTCAATATAGACTGTTACACTGTTAAAATAAATGTTCTAATTGGAACCGATTAGATCACTTGGATCACTGCCCCCAGTGGCCGAAGCTGGATGTGTTTTTGAATGAATGGGCACATGTGCGCACCCGTTAATGGGTGAAATGGCGCCAAAAAAAGACACATATTATTGTTGTAAATAATGTAATACTGTCACAGGAATGTACATTTTATAACCTTAACTCCAACCCGAATCCTGACCCTTAGTGGCGTAAAACCCGTGTCTCTGAGGTCGTTCGCGTTACACCAGGACTGGACTGGTGCACCGACACACTTTTGGGCCGATCAGGTGCGTAATGGCCTTCGGGAGAACCGAGCGTGCCGTTGGGTCGGCCGCGAAACGTGCCGAATGGGCCATGATGAGCAGCAATGAGCCGCCGCGTTATGCAGAACGGACCACAAAACGGCGCCGCAATATGCAGAAAAGGACAGCGAACACCCCCCGCTTAACCGTTGGGCCGGTTGCCATGTAAAATCCCAGGCCGACTTCTCTTCCCAGTCCAGCCCTGCATGACACGGTATCAGTCACGCCACAGAAAATGTAAACGCATATGAATTGATGCAAAAATGTCTGATGTGAGATGACGCTTGAAACTCAGCAGAATGGGGTCGATTTCAGGGCACATGAACTTTCGGAAACAACATATTGATTTCATTACATGCTAACACAATATCATAATGCCCTTCATCTCATACTGTTTAAGACGTGGTAGTATAATACTCAAAACTGTGTTTTCCCATCACCAGCAAAGTACGTAGTAGAAGCATGAAGGGCTGTTACTACCGATTATTTTGGTAATTGAGTAATCTATCGATTATTCTGACGATTAATCAAATAATCTGAAATTGTAGCTGTGTGGCTTTATCGACTCACTTTATGAGAATAAACTCTCAGAATTCGTATAAAATGTTATGCGTTAAGAGGAAGTGGATTTTCTAGAGATTTGCATGAGTTAAAATGCACATTAAAGCGATGGAAATGGCTTAATTCACATGAATGATGATGTCATGAGCTTTGTAAAACGCGATGTCAATGCGCTCGTCGGATGGTATTGATGTGCGTGAGCTTGGCTCAACGAAAGCCCGACCATGGCACACAGTTCTTCCCCCACAGATCGTCGTTAAAGTGGGTCCTCACAATCCACCAGAACTGTTTCGGGCGCGGGTGCGGGCGCTCCCAGGTGTGTGAAGACTGTCTGCGAATGGGAATATCCATTTGAGCCCTCATTATGTGAGCTATTGCTCTTATTCTGTGATATCTCCTGGCAGCATTTAATAACATAATGTACAGCTTTATTACGGCAAATACATCAGTCACCGAAGCAAAGAGGTCATTCAGCTGCTCCGTCAACA
>NC_068291.1:43804316-43869316 GCF_025860055.1 Xyrauchen texanus
TATTTCATCATGTCATTTTCATTATTTAAGTCCATTTGAATCGGATTAAAATGGCATATCATTTTAGTTGACAAAAGTATTTAAGTAGACAATAATGTGCAAAATAACAACAACTAATCAAACTGTAACAGATAAAACTTGAATACAATTTATCACAAATTTTGAAAAATGCATCAAATACTTATTATTATTATTATTATTATTATTATTATTATTATTATTATTATTATTATTATTATTTCAACATGTATCAAACGTATTTAAGATGAATACAGTGTGTTTAAGGTGTAAGATTATACAACATAATAAAAACTCCTGAAAACCAAAAATAATGGCATATAATGACTATACTAAAGTATTAGTTGCTTTTTATCAGTTTTAGAAATTTAAATCAATTCTTTCTAGATTTACATTTATACATGTATATTCATTTATATATTATATACTGTGCATATATATATATATATATTTATATATATATATATATATATATATATATATATTTATTTATTAGGGCTGTCAGTTTAACATTAATTCAGTGCAATTATGTATATAAATAAATACTCGTTAAAAAAAATCAGATCCCACCTATATATATATATTTTAGGTCTGTCAATAGATACAATGTTTTAATTGAATAATTACGTGGTGTGCCGATTAATTAATCGAATATTTAAATATTTGCTGCAAAAGCTACTTAAATAACATGAATTTAATATATAATGATTAAGTAAGGAATAATTGACGACGGGCCGTTGAATTATTAGAAAAAGATATTAACTTTATATCTTTCAATTGCAACTTCATATCTCGCAATTTCGACTTTTATCTCTCATTCGATTGTAACTCGTTATTACGAGACACTATTTTTAATTCATTAAACGGAAATAGAAAAACTTTTCTGTGAAGTTTTTAGAAAGTAACTTAAAAGTAATTAGTAATGTGATTCCCTTTACATAAAGTAATGGGTAGCAGTAATCTGATTATAATTGTTAGACAAGCACTTCAAAGAGAGATTTGTAGTGGATTACTTTAAGGGAAATGGGCTTAATACTGTACATTTGTATACGAGTTCGTTTATATTATTGTGTTTTTTTGTAACGTTTCTTCCACTGTTTGGCGTTTTAACTCATCACATGGTGCTCCCAAAATAGTCTTGTTGATACTTGCTCAAAAAGTGAATGTTCTTCATGAAATGTTTACCTGTGAGATAGGTGTTGTGAGAGGACTTGACGAAGTAATGCGTTAAGGGTTGAGTCATGTCGTGACTCTGAGCCAGTTTGTCCAATTTCACGACAGATGTTTCTGATCCCATCAGCATTCAACAGCCCTGTAGTATAAATATATATATACAACATTAATATAACCATTTATAATTATTTATACTACAGGGCTGTTGAATGCTTGATTCTGATTGGTTGAGAACGTTCTAAGGTGTGCAATTATTTTCAGGGAAACGCACGGCTAAAGTAGTTCCAGGCAGGTCTTGACCGCATTACAGTTCCATATCACTTCGCGTAGTCAACTGTAATAACGGAAAATAGGATACAATTCATAACAAGAAGTGACAGCGACAAATCCACTTCAACTTCAAGAGGATTTGTCACCAGACACAGCAGCCCAATACGTCGTTGGATGATTTGAATTCTGTCAGCCCAGTGCGCTTGATCTGCCATTTTCGATGTCTGACTTCACCATCAATGGAAACGTGCAGTTTAATTTTAATAAATAAATTCATTCGAATTAACGAATGAATTATAACGTATGAATTAATAAATAAATTAAATAATATGACGCATCATGATTTTCTGTCTCATTATTGCAACCTCTGTCTCTCTAATAACTACACTAATAACTGCATTAGTCTGCTGTCAGTGGCTCAAACCTCCGTTACTAACTCTAAAATGACGTTTTGGAATTAGCAACGGAGGCATGGGATTAGATGCGTAAGAAATTAGTCCTACATACAAGAGCGTTTTAATGACAAAAACTTGACAAACGTCTAGAATCACATCATCTGAACAATGTTTCGAGGTGTGGTAACTGTAGTATAAACTCCGCTTCGCGTCGTGACCGCATTACCACCCCGGGTGTGCATTATTTTTCTAATAATTCAACGGCCCGTCGTCAATTATTCCTTACATATTAGGGCTGTCAATAGAAACAAAGTTTTAATTGAATAATTATGTGGTGTGCCAATTAATTAATCGAATTAATCGCAGTTAATTGCATATTTAAATATTTGCTGGAAAAGTCCCTAAAATAACATTAATTTAATATATAATGATGGAATAATTACAAATGGTTATATTTACATTATATATCTATATATTAATTCTGTCAATATATACAATGTTTTAATTTAATTAATTATTGGTGTGCCGAATAATTAATCGCAATTAATTGCATATTTAAATATATGCTGAAAAAGCCCCTTAAATAACATTAATATATAATAATAAAATAATTATAAATTGTTATATATATATAAATATATTTATATATATATAACATATATATATAAATATATATATATATATATATTTAGTCTGTCAATAGAAACAAGGTTTTAATTGAATTAATTACGTGGTGTGCTGATTAATTAATCGAATTAATCGCAATTAATTGCATATTTAAATATTTGCTGAAAAAGCCCCTTAAATAACATTAATTTAATATATAATGATGGAATAATTACAAATAGAATGTTTTGAATGCTAGAACGTGTCCGTGTTGTGCTGTTGGTAAGTGTGGTTTGTTCACTGTATAAACTGTGTGTTGCTCATACAGCTGGAGTTTCACTTACTGCCCCCTGGAGAAAACAGGTGGTACTACAAGCTTGAATTGCTCAGGAATATTCCTTATTATGGTCCGAGGACCTGTTTTTGTTTTTAACGAGTATTTTTTTATATAAATAAATGCACTGAATTAACATGTTAAATCGACAGCCCTAATATATATATATATAAAACTCTGCCATAGCTCTCAAATCTCATTCATATTTGACATATTCAAACCAAGCAAGAACCAGTGCCAACTGATCAAACTTGGCATGACGTGCCATATTTGAACGTGAATGAGATTTGAGAGTTATGGAGGGGGACATTTCAAATGGTTGCAAAGGTTTATTTTCTACTGGAGTGAATGAGTTTATTTGTGACACATGACAGATTCAGAAATGAAAGATTGAGTCTCTTCAGATGTTCGGGACTGTACAGAGTGTTGAGTCCATCTGCTCAACGTGATATGCAAACAATAGCTGCACGTGGATTGGAAGCATGCTCTATCTGACACACACACACACACACACACACACACACACACACACACACACACACACACTCTCACACTCACACACACACCCTCACACACACTCATGCACTTGAACTGAAGTGAAATGGATTTTTACACATCTTTAAATTTGACTGACTGTTGCATGTATATTCATGCACATTTGATACACCTGAGTGCATGTATGTGCACGTGACGTCAAGGCTAATGGTGTGTTAGTGTTCTAAGCATGTACAGTACATGATGTTCACAGGCAGATATGTGCATCTGAATGGGTGTGTATTTATGTATGTTGATAACAAATGTAATATCATGCTCTCTTAGCTTGCAGATTACAACAACCCTGACGGTACACCTCAGGAACAGAATTTGAAGAAGAGACAGGCCGCAACGCTCGCTAACATCAGAGACCTGATCAGTCAGGTAAATATAGTCTTCCACTGTATTATCAACCATGCCAATGAGGCATTTTTAATATTAACAGACCTCGTTTTTGTGGCGTTAAGTCCACGTCTGTTACCCCCTCCATAACTCTCAAATCTCATTCACGTTCAAATATGGCACGTCATGCCAAGTTTGATCAGTTGGCACTGGTTCTTGCTTGGTTTGAATATGTCAAATATGAATGCGATTTGAGAGCTATGGCAGAGTTTTATATATATATATATATATAAAATGTACACTAAAACAACAAATAAGGATTCAATAATCAGGCCTGTCACCATTATTACATAGCGGCCATTTGATCGAATCGTTACTATTTTTGATAACTGTGATTATTAGCCACTTTTCCACTATCGGGCCAAATGAGGGCATGATTCTGCGTGCCAGGGACAGTTACGTTTCCACTGTCACTTTCGGCGCTTCATCTCACCTCCTTGGGGCTTTTCCAGGACAAGCCAGGACTTGTCAGGATATCTATCCAGTGTACAACAGTACAAGTTTGGAGAAGAAAAAAAATACGGCACAGTACAATTCCGTTAAAATGCCCAATGGAGAAAGTGGTGCCCAAAGAATTTACTTTCCATGGTTTGGTGAACTTTCATAGAGGGTGTGCTGGGACATCGTCCTGCTGTTAATAGAGACCACTCGGGACACTTTCATAGAGGGTGTGCTGGGACATCGTCCTGCTGTTAATAGAGAGACCACTCGGGACACTTTCATAGAGGGTGTGCTGGGACATCGTCCTGCTGTTAATAGAGAGACCACTCGGGACACATTCATAGACGGTGTGATGGGACATCATCCCGCTGTTAATAGAGAGACCACTTGGGACACATTCATAGATGATGTGATGGGACATCATCCCGCTGTTAATAGAGAGACCACTCAGGACACTTTCATAGAAGGTGTGCTGGGACCTTGTCCCGCTATTAGTAGAGAGACCACTCGGGACACTTTCATAGACGGTGTGATGGGACATCATCCCGCTGTTAATAGAGAGACCACTCGGGACACTTTCAAAGATGGTGTGATGGGACATCGTCCCGCTGTTAGTAGAGAGACCACTCGGGACACTTTCATAGACGGTGTGATGGGACATCATCCCGCTGTTAATAGAGAGACCACTTGGGACACATTCATAGATGATGTGATGGGACATCATCCCGCTGTTAATAGAGAGACCACTCAGGACACTTTCATAGAAGGTGTGCTGGGACCTTGTCCCGCTATTAGTAGAGAGACCACTCGGGACACTTTCATAGACGGTGTGATGGGACATCATCCCGCTGTTAATAGAGAGACCACTCGGGACACTTTCAAAGATGGTGTGATGGGACATCGTCCCGCTGTTAGTAGAGAGACCACTCGGGACACTTTCATAGACGGTGTCCTGGGACATCGTCCCTCTGTTAGTAGAGAGACCACTCGGGACACTTTCATAGACGGTGTGTTGGGACATCGTCCCGCTGTTAGTAGAGAGACCACTCGGGACACTTTCATAGACGGTGTGCTGGAACATCGTCCTGCTGTTAGTACAGAGACCACTCGGGACACTTTCATAGATGGTGTGCTGGGACATCGTCCTGCTGTTAGTACAGAGACCACTCGGGACACTTTCATAGACGGTGAGTTGGGACATCGTCCAGCTGTTAGTAGAGAGACCACTCGGGACACTTTCATAGACGGTGTGCTGGAACATCGTCCTGCTGTTAGTACAGAGACCACTCGGGACACTTTCATAGACGGTGAGTTGGGACATCGTCCAGCTGTTAGTAGAGAGACCACTCGGGACACTTTCATAGACGGTGAGTTGGGACATCGTCCAGCTGTTAGTAGAGAGACCACTCGGGACACTTTCACAGATGGTGTAATGGGACATCATCCCGCTTTTAGTAGAGAAACCACTCGGGACACTTTCATAGACGGTGTGCTGGGACATCGTCCCGCTGTTAGTAGAGAGACCACTCGGGACACTTTCATAGAAGGTGTGCTGGGACCTCGTCCCGCTGTTAGTAGAGAGACCACTCGGGACACTTTCATAGATGGTGTGATGGGACATTGTCCCGCTGTTAGTACAGAGACAACTCGGGACACTTTCATAGATGGTGTGATGGGACATCGTCCCGCTGTTAGTACAGAGACAACTCGGGACACTTTCATAGATGGTGTGATGGGACATCGTCCCGCTGTTAGTACAGAGACAACTCGGGACACTTTCATAGATGGTGTGATGGGACATCGTCCCGCTGTTAGTAGAGAGACCACTCGGGACACTTTCATAGAAGGTGTGCTGGGACATCATTTCGCTGTTAGTAGAGAGACCACTTGGGACACTTTCATAGACTGTGTTGCGGTGACCTCATCCTGCTGTTAGTAGAGAGACCACTCGGGACACTTTCATAGATGGTGTGCTGGGACCTCGTCCCGCTCTTAGTGGAAAGACCACTTGGGACACCAAGGCAGTTGTGGTTGTTGAGTTATCACAAATTTATCAAGCTAGCCAGCTAATATTTACATGCTTTAGCTTCCCTTTTGTTTGTGAAATGGGCAAGGTGTCAGACGTTGGCATTAGGATGGCATATTATGGACAGATTTTAGGGAAACGCTGCATGGCTATTGGCCCAATGGTGGTAACGCATATCTATTTTGGTCTTGCGACTTGAGGTCCGAGGCTATTGGCCCCGGCTGGCCAGTTGATAGCCTGATAGTGGAAAAGCGGCTATTGAGTACTTTAAGTACCGCAAAAGGTTAGACAGTGATTTTGATAGTGAACGCAATAGGCGTCAGGTCTCAAAAACTATAGGACAGTAGGCGTTCCGTACAGGACGACGTCATTTTGGCCAAAATGACGGCTAATAAGGGACAGTTGGCAACCTTATGTGGAGATGTGGGTAAATGTATGGTATTTTTGTGTACATGTATTCATATTTACTTGCTAACTTAATAGAATAGCGTCTCGACTGCGTAAAGTTTTTCGAGTGTTTGTTTTTCCGCTGTCAAACATGAAGATAACCAATTGGATTATTTAATAAATTAAACAAAATTGCAAGCAACAGAAATAATGCGGAGAGCGGATTATTGCGATCGCAAAATCACAAAATACTGGAGGGACTGAATTTATATAGAAAAACAATTCAAAATCAGCATGGAAAGACAAAATAACTTCCTGTTTGAACGGCCCCTGATACCATCTGCCTCTTTGCTTACTGAAATGTACTGCCCCCAGTGGCCGAAGTTGGAAGTGTTTTTGAACATAAAGCAGATCTGAGATTCAGTTTCCAGGTGAAACGTCCACAAGGTGGTGCCAAATGCGAGTTAACAGAAATACATGTTTTATTAACCATACACCCTAACCCTAGGTGCAACATCAGAATCACACTCATCATTGTTTATGTGAACGTGATAACTCCCTGATGTGGGATGGTGCTTCTCAGTAATTTGGCAGTCTGGGGTCGATTTCAGGGTACATGAACATTCAGAAGAAATGAGTTGATGTCCAGTTTGATCATGTTGCAGTTATCAAGCTGACTGGTTCCTCAGTAACATCTCACTTTCACTTTGGTTGTCAGCTCAACAAAACCACTGTGTCAGAGCACGCTAAGAAGATGTGGTCTCTGCCCAGCGAGCTGTCGGAGTCTGTGAACTCCTGCGTCAAACCTCATTTCCCCGAACACGCGGACAAGGCCGGAGAAAAAAGCTCTGAACCCGCGGGACAGTACAGCCAAGTTTTTGTAGGATAAACTCCCTTTATATACTTGAGGAGATCAACATTAGTATAGCCTGATAGCTAACATGTTAACATGTTTATTTTTTACTTTATACTGTGTTCTTTTCTCTGGCATTCTTGTCGTAATACAGTTTAGTACTTTCATAAAAACAAGTGACATTAAGTGTGTAAATTGACCAAAGAAATATATGTATTGATCATCACACAGAAGTCTACAAGATCAATCCTACCTTAAGGCTGTATGTAATTTACATATGAAATTATGTTATTATTTAAAGGAATGTTACTTATTAAGAAATCATTTTGACTCGTCCCTCTTTTATATATCACGTTTACAGTGAGACACGTACGATGGAAGTCAATGGTGTCAATCCGTAAACGTTCAAACTTTCACTGTTTCAAAAGTATTGACACAAGACGTAAACAATGTGTGTATAACATGATTTTAGTGTGAGACAATAGCGTACTTTATCAGTTAAAGTTATATTCAGTGTTACAACTTCGTCAACAAAAGCGTGCGATCCCTGTATTGGATATAACTTTACACAGATATGATTAGTAAGGAATTTTATAACACTAAATTCATGTTAGCATGTTTACATTTTGTGGATATACTTTTGAAACCATGTGCATTCATTGGACCTTTAAAGTCCTTTAAAGGTGCTGTAAGCGATTTTTTTCATGTAAAGGTATGCAAAAAATTAAATGAGTGTCGTGAGATATCTCACTGGTCCCTGACATCTCTAGACTCTGTAAACAGCAAACAAAAATTAATCTGCGTGCCGTGGACAACGACCTGTCAATCATTTTGCTCGTTCTCATAGTCTTGTAGTTGCAGCTAATTATTGAGGCTTAATGCCATTTTAATGCCATGTTGTTCATAACATTGTCAGTTGAGGGCGCTGTTTTGCTGCCGTTGGGTTTGACAACCATTCTGCATGATGCCAGTCTTAATAAAGCTTGTTTGGTATCTTTGGAGTGCAGGATTTGGAAATAGGGGGGCGTGGCTAATTCAACCGCTGAGTCTCATGGAAGTAGAATGGCTAAAATCGCTAACAGCACCTTTAACTGCTTTCTATATATTTATATAAACGAGGTACGAGTCAAAATAATTATGTGTGCTAATCAGCACAATGCCACAAATGCTGTTGAGTGTGTATTGATCCAGGAATATACCTTTAAGGAATAACATTTTCTAATGGCGTACACCAAAAAAACTTCCTTTTCTGAGAAATGCACTTTGTAAAAACACTTTAAGAATATAGGTTTAAGGGGTAGGTGATTGTAATCAAAATGTAAGCGTTCAAAAACGACCACAGGGATTTTCATTAATCTCATATTGAATTAAAACAGGTGAGGTAAGATCTTTACTTGAGGGTTAAACTTCAAGAACAACGATTTTCAAGACTCGAGAAGGTGGGAGTTTGAGATTGAGCTGTGAAATTAGTACGTGTGTTTGAACCCTCAGCTCTCCACCGCTTCATTCTGATACTCGAACCCTCACAGAGACACAGACAGTGAGTCAATCCATCCATTACTGATCAACCCACACATCATCATCCTCTCAATCATTCAGATGTTTTGTTAAGCTTGTGTCTTATATAAATCAACAGAGGAATCAAATATACATATATGTATTTTTTACTTTATAGTACAATTTTGGGTAACAATAGTTTCTGCCAAAAGGTCACAATTACTGCCATACTTGTGTAAAAATGGGTTTTTAATTTTAGCCGCTATGATTCTGAATGCTTCAAAGCGTCTTAAACAGTTTGAAGGAGATTATATATTAATGTATCATTATTTTTACAGTAATAACACTACACTTCCTCTGCCTCTTGACTCATTTGTGATTAACTGCTTGTATTTTCCCTCATCTGTAAGTTGCTTTAATAAAAGTGTATGCTATATGAACAATGTCAGTTTATGATATTTTGGAGGATTCTCTGGTTATCATGGTGAATTTCTGGAAGAGGTTCAACCACATGCAGATCATGAGATATTGTAGATCAGACTGATTGGAGACCATTTAAAAAGGGTTCAACTTTACATATGTGGAAATATAAAAAATCTTAAAATGTTTCCCTTTTGCTCCCAATCTGGAACGGCCAATTCCCAATGCGCTCCGTGTCCACGTGGTGGCGTAGTGACTCACCTCAATCCGGGTGGTGGAGGATGAATCCCAGTTTCCTCCACGTCTGAGACGTCAATCTGTGCAATTTATCACGTGGCTTGTCAACGCACAACTCACCACACGCCCGAGAGCGAGAACCACATTATAGTGACCACGAGGAGGTTACCCCATGTGACTCTACCCTCCCTAGCAACCGAGCCAATTTGGTTGCTTTAGGAAACATCGCTGGAGCTAGCGAATTGGCGAACTCCAGGGGTGCCAGTGTCTTTACCACTGAGCTACCTTTAGTTATTCCAAAATACGTCAGAAAATTCTGTTTTTAGTACCATTAGACAAACTATAAAAATAAATAATAATAATTTGCATATGTTTTGTATGTATCATATTTGATGCATTAGGCTTTAATGGTTTTATCCTCCTGGGTAGGGTTGCACCAGCTGTGCATAAGCTACTTAAGTTGGGATGTAAAGTTCACACTAAGGGCTTAGTAACTACTAGTTAGTTTGTAACTAAGTCAGTGCGTAATTTGGTTGCACCACCTGTTCTTAAAGCAAGACTTAACTAGTAGGTCATAAGCTCTCCATAATGCGTAGTTGCAAAATATGAAGTTTACCTGTATTGAACCAAAGTGTTAAAATAAGTAGTGTGTAAATTGTGACTTAGTGCCCATTTATGCCACAACTAGGCTAAATTTAACTTACAGCTGGTGCAACCGGCCTCTGAGGCCCAGCAATTCATTCATGTGTAGGACATTTGCTATTGAAGTTTTTCTTAGCCCATACATGCTACAGGGGTAAATCTTGGGGTATTATCAGAGGAGTCTCTGGGCTTTTCAGAGATACCAAATGTTTGAGAGTTTGACTGTGACACCTTCCTGTCTGTAGCCTATAAATATGGATTAAAATGCATCACAGTTCACTTCAGCACATCAAATACAGTATGAATAAAATATTACATATATATAACAGTTTTTATCATATGTATTTTATGCATCAAACACTATATTTACATATTAAAAAGGGGAATTGTAAAACTTATGAACTGATGGTAAGATGACATCATAATAGCTTGTAATGTAAAATAATGAGATCTTTATAATGACAGAGCAGTCTGCATATATGAAAATACACAGAAATATTAGTTCACACTTTAAATATATATATTGTAAAATGTATATATCAGATAGTTTTGTGGTGTGCATGAATGTAATGTAATGGTGATTCAGATATAAACCTCAAAAGCCTGTTTTATCATATTTGATGACGTGGATTTCAAAGGGGCATTTTCAATAAAATAATATACAACATTTTAATCAAGCACAAGTTGCTTATATTCAGCAAATACTCATTTTAAAATACAAGTAACTTTATAATCATTACTGTAATTAAAATAAGCTGTCATTTATCACAATATAGGAGTCACGTTTCTTAAATAGAACGATATAAACATTGAAACCACGTTTTTCCTCACATAACCACTAGATGGTGCCATAAACGTGTGAAACTTACATCCCAATGTTTGTTTGTCTCGTCAGCTTGAACAGAGTGAAACGGGAGCCGTCAAACATTGTATCATCATTTGATACACACTGTGTTTTAGGGTTAAGATCTTCACTTGTAACGCATCAACAACCATTAAAATGCATCTTTATGAATTGCCTCTGTCAGTTTATTTCCATGTTTATTAGAGGTCAACCGATAGTGGATTTTGCCGGTAACGTTAACTAAGGTGGTGGAAAGGCCGACAACCAATTTATCAACCGATTGTTTTTTTTTTTTAAATCAATTTATAAAATGATAAATACATTTCTTAGTCTTTGCCTACTATGAAGGGCACAGGCATTGAGACTACTAATATTGTCCAACAAAAGAACAATAACATGGGATTTTTAACCATAAATGAGTCCAAAACACACTCTTATTTTGAAAAGACTTGGCTGCCTTACAATGCTATATATGTTTTTACCAAATGAAGCCTTTTATAAGCCTACTGTATATATTTCACCAGATGAAAAAAAAAAAAAACGATAACTTATAGTTCCAAAAAGAACTATAAGTTATATGTTTGAGTTCATCTTTCAATATGAACTCAAACATTTCTCTGCCAAGACCAAATGATCTGAGCTACAGGATGTGTTCTTCATGTTCATTTGAAAGCTTTAGAGTCTTGCTGGATGTCAACAATTGACTCAGTTGTGACTATTTATGCGTCCTGAAGCATTTTAACATCTGATAAACACCTAAGACAAACACACTTACGTGAAATACAACTAAGAGCTTTTAAAGAATGAAATCTCCTGAGCTATGAAAGAGCAAATCTGCAAAAATGTCATTTTCGTACTAAGTATTTTTGTCTTATTTCGTATTGAGTATTTTTGTCTTATTTTCTGTTAAAAATATCTAAACATCCTAGAAACAAGAACAAATCATTTGAGAAGCAGACTAATGTAAGAAATGGCTATTTGCCAAAGGGAAAACAAAATAAATGAATTTTTTTCTTGTTACCACATTGGCAAAAAATACTTATTTTTTATTATAAGCATAAATGTTATTAAATTATGTTAGAATACCCTGAAAACAAGTCAAACTATGTTATTTTGCTTTCAGTAGGAAAATTATTTTATTTGATTTACTTATTTTATGCTGTGAACCTGTGAAGTAATATCCCGGACGAGCCCCCACTTTATATTACCACCCATATTAAATACAGTCACTATGAATTTCCTTTCTGACTTATTCTTACTTATATTTAACTCTACTGCTTCCAAATGTGTATCAACTGTATTATGTACAGAGAAAATATGTTTGACCTGATTAATTCAGTGCTTGTCCAAATGACATTAGTGACTTGAAAGTTGATTTGGTTTCTCATAGTGTTTTATGGCGCTTTAGTGAACATTCTCTCTGACACACACTGAAATGTGTGATTGAAATGTCCCCACACACTCACACTGACAGTGAGATCTTGATTCAGTTGTGACTCAAATCTGATGGACATCTGATGAAGGATTCTCCTGCCTGCCGCACGGCGACGGACCTTATGACGATGCTCATGAAGAAACCTTTATCAGTCTAGTGCATGTGTGTGTATATTTGAGAATAAATATTGCAAAGAAAGAAACCATTAACCCCACTGGCAAAGTTTTTTGTTTTATCCTTAAACCTCACTAGATAAACTTAAATATAAATATATGCTAATGGCTGAGATCAATTTACTTATTATATGCATCCTCTCTCTCTCTCTCTCTCTCTCTCTCTCTCTCTCTCTCTCTCTCCATGTATATATATGTGTGTATATATATGTGTGTGTGTGTGTGTGTGTCATTGACAAATAAGGTAATAAGCTGATAAAAGTTAGAAATATAAAAAAATAAAAAAAAAAGTTTAAAACATGTCAAGTTCATGTTGTTTTTTTAAAAAAAAAATTGAAATATTTATAGTATTTTCTACAAAAAATGTCACGTGTTATATCCATCAAGTAAAAGGTATTAAAAGAGTTTCATTGCACCTTGAATATATGAAAGTGTGGGCAACTTAATAGTAATTAAAACATATGTTTCAAGGTGAAATATATATATATTTATATCTGTAAATATCATGAATTTTTAAGTCAAGAATATCAAGATGTTTTCTCATGGTTGCACCAAATGACCCGAACAAAATGTGCCTTTTCATAAAAATTATTGATATGAAATAAATTTTTTCCTCCACTTATTCCCTCCCCGATTTCGAACGCCCAATTCCCAATGCGCTGTAAGTCGTCGTGGTGGCGGCGTAGTGACTCGCCTCAATCCGGGTGGTGGAGGACTAATCTCAGTTGCCTCCACGTCTGAGACCATCAATCCGCGCATCTTATCACATGGCTTGTTGAGCGTGTTACCGTGGAAACGTAGCGCGTGTGGAGGCATCCACGCACAACTCGCCACACGCCCCACCGAGAGCGAGAACCACATTATAGTGACCACGAGGAGGTTACCCCATGTGACTCTACCCTCCCTAGCAACCGGGCCAATTTGGTTGCTAAGGAGACCTGGCTGGAGTCACTCAGCACACCCTGGATTCAAACTCACGACTCCAGGTGTGATAGTCAGTGTCTTTTCCCACTGAGCTACCCAGACACCTCAAAAGTTAATTTTTTAATATAAGAAATAACATAATTACTCTTAAATATTCTGTCAAAAATGTCATTTAGACTAGTAAAAAACATAATTATTGATATCTTTATCTGCATTTTCACTAGTGAAATTTCACATATCTGCCATTCACTTAAAACACAATTACATACTTCATAAATATCATATTTATTATTTACATTCTAGTTTCTAGTTTAAATGATAATTTCAAATATCAAAAACTGAATTACATGTAGTAAAATATGTAAACTTTTTATCTCTGTAATTTAGGCAATGTTACATTTCTTTTTGAATTTCAGATGAATTGAACGGTAATTAAAGTTATATTAAAAGGCTTATTAGTTACAATCACATTACAGATATCCGAAACAATCTGTGGTTATTACTGATGTCAAGAATTATCATTTTAACTAGTGAAAAATGAATTATAGATCTATGATTACATTTCAAAAGGCTTGTGATAATGTGTGTGTGTGTGTGTGTGTGTGTGTGTGTGTGTGTGGTGTGTGTTCACATGTAATCATGTATGTGTGTGTTTGAAAAGGTATAACCATGATGTGCTTAAATGTGTGATATCAGACGGTCTGTTGAGTTTGGGCTCAACACGTTAATATTCACAAACAAAGAGGGGTGAAGTGTGTCATGAACTAATTAACATGTCAATCTGAACAGTCTGCCCACCCACAACACACACACACACACACACACACACACACACACACTGATAAACACAGCGATATGATTGGTCGCACATCTCCCATCTGCCCGTGACTCATGTCTCTTCTCACATGGCACACAGACAGTTCTCAATGAGCAATCATCATCATTGTGTCATAATTCTGCATTTTCAGGATTTACTAAAGAATATCTTTCTGCCTTAAAGACTGAACAAGAAAGCTGTGATGCTTTCACAGGATTTTACTTCAGATTTGCTACTTATTATTAGATGAGTTCATGTTTTACTAGTTTGATGTTTTGTGCATTAATAAATTAAATATTAATGCCACTGGATTACTTTCAATGGAAGAAAACCAAAAACCTCATGAGCAAATCTAATACGGTATATAAAAGTGTTTCTTCTGCTTCGGGCACTTTCACGTCCCAGGGGTGGACTTTTGCTAAATCGAACAGCTTTGAATGTTTTGAACACTGACTTATTTATTTAAGGTACGTTTCAAATGTCTTTTATGTTTACGTTTTATTAAAAAATGAAAATCCCGTTATAAAAACACAATTATTACATGTTTAAAAATACGATCGTCTAAACAAAGAGTGAAATAAACTAAACGTTTTAATATTTACTGTGTGAACGTGTGTTGAGTGACTCCAGTCGGGTCTCCTTAGCAACCAAATTGGGCCGGTTGCTAGGGAGGGTAGAGTCACATGGGGTAACCTCCTCGTGGTCGCTATAATGTGGTTCTCGCTCTCGGTGGGGCGTGTGGTGAGTTGTGCGTGGATGCTGCGTGAAGCCTCCACATGCGATACGTCTCTATGGTAACGCGCTCGACAAGTCACGTGATAAGATGCGCGGATTGACGGTCTCAGACGCAGAGGCAACTGAGATTCGTCCTCCGCCACCCGGATTGAGGCGAGTCACTAAAACACCACGAGGACTTAGAATTCCCAATTGCGGAAAATCCAAAAAAAGAGGCAAAATGGATGTTCCAGTGAGGCACTCACAATGGAAGTCAATGGGGCCCATTTTTGGAGGGTTTAAAGGCTGAAATGTGAAGTTCATAATTTTATAAAAGCACTTACATTAACTCTTCTGTTAAAACTAGTGTATTACTTGAGCTTTAAAGTTGTTTAAATCACAGTTTTTACGGTTGTTGTGGGGTCGTAGCCAGGGTTGTAGGGTTTATGGTCATGGCGAAGAAGTTGTAAATTTGGATATTCACAGAGAAAAGAGGTCCCACAAGTTTTCAGTAGGACTTAAGTCAGGTGAGGAAGGGGGCAAAGTCATTATTCCACAAAAAGAACATCACACCTACGGTCAAGCATGGTGGTGGTGGTCGTGTGATGGTGGATCACGTGTTCAGCCGGCCGAGAGCTCGCTAGTCGTAGCTGTCCGGTGTGTGTGTGTGTGTGTGTGTGTATATATATAGATATATGAAAACTGAATTTTGTGTTTACTCCAGTTGCCTTTGTTTTATATCTCCTTTGAAGATCTAAAACAATTTAGTCTGAAAAAGATATCACGAGGGGTCAAATACTTTTTCACAGCACTGTTCTCTCCTATTGAGTCAAACCCCTGCCCAGTTTCATCAATGCTACATTAACGCTACAAAAAGTATTCATGTAGTCCCAACTCAAACGGATTAAGTCAGCTTCCTCTCGACTCATTTGGGTGTGAACAATTAGGTCGCTAGGGGGCTAGCGTGTTGCTATACGGTTGCTAAGGATTTCTGGGTGGTTGCCGGGATGTTCACACTAACTGGCTCAAGTCGAAAGCGGCCAACACTAAAGTTCCTCTGACATTATGGGGTCTAGATTTGGTTCAGGTCCCTTCTTCAACGTAAGTCTGTTTGAGAGTTGTATCATCCGCCAGGCAAAACTTACTCTGCTCTATTATTAAGTACTATTTCTTAAAAAGTAACTTAATTTTTGTTGTTGTTGTTGTTTAGATTCCAACGCTATAGACTACAGAATATGTACAAATACTACATCTAGGCTACTTGTGTAATCCACCATTAGAGTTGAGCAAAAATGGAAAACAAGTGCAATGTGTTCTCCTCCACTTCACCGTTAATGGGATTCTAATATGTGATGCAAGGCAGCGTTGAGTCACCAGGCGCTGTTTCCCTGGTAAACACATGCGATCTGTTGCTCCAGAAGTCAAACCACCTGCGCAGATTCTCTTGCAAGCAACCTCCCTTCCTGCACCGCAGGCCTCCGCGGCATCATTACGGCATCTCCTGCGACTAATGCAGGGTTTCTGCCAGCCGGGTTTGCCTCTTCCATTAGAGCTGCCCTCTCTGCCACCCCTGTGCCATCTGCTCCACGTGGTGTCTGCTGATGCTCCTATATTATCTGCAATTTCACTCCATTTCTGATGCACAAATAACATTAAATACTAAAATTGCTTCTATGCAATTTCCAGAGAGATGCAGCCAAACATGCTCTATAAGCTTGTTGGTGGTGGGTTTTGTCGAAGGGTCAAATTGCAGACATCTGACTGGACTTATCAAAAGCCCTTTTGACATTTGATCATGTGCAGGATAAGAATTATAAATATCGACTACAACTCAGTTTTCACTAAGTTTGGATGGGCCTGCCACAATCGTCAAAATACTTTGTGACCAATACAAAATCAGTATCGTTTGAAAGATTAGAAACTGTAATTTCCAATGCATATAGACATTATGACCAAAACTGAACAAGTGCTTTGAAATTTGCAGATAAATCAGAAGTGTTTTGTTTTTATATAAAAAAAATTGCACATATTATTGCAATCAATAAAAACATCAAACTGATCAAATATGTGTCATATGTCGTTGGAAAGCTCTCAAAGAGTAAAATACAACCAGCCTATTTGTTTTACTCACATACAAAAATATAGAGAGTAACAGCTAAATATATGTCTTTAACAATTATGCTGGTGTTGCTTATATGCCCTTATAACTTCGTAAAAAAATACATGGAGCATAAACCATTACTTAGAGGAGGTAATTATCTTTCAATCAAGTCCACACACAAGATAATCAGATGTATAGATCATTAGATAATCCACATGAAGCACAATGTTACATATGACCACCAGGAGATGGCGCCAAATACATGTTTACAGACTCAATGATGACTCAAATGACACAGAATGAAACTCATTCTGTGAAATCTCATGACTAAAATCATGTCTGCATGCTATGCAAACCTTTAGTGATTGTTGTGTTTGCATGTGTAATTAGTTCTTATGTACAATTATTATGTTTGATTTGTTTGGAGATGTTTTTGGAATATGATCAATTATATTTGTAATGGTATAACTTTTGATTTGTCGTATTGATAAAAAAATTATTCTCGGTAACAGTTGGCATGATTGGGAACAAAACAAAACATTTTTTGGGAGTTTCTGTATTTACTTCATGAGATATTTAATGTAAAATAAAATTGGCTTTTTTTGGAGTCTCAGAATGTATCATAATCTATAAAATGATAAAATTTTAAAAGTTTTCTTTACATTGATACACTTGACTCTCCTTGTTTTGTTCCTTCAAAAACACAATTGCAATCTCAAATGACAGATATGAAATCCCATATTCAGCTCAGTCCATATACCAGCAATGTTGTCATGGTGAATTTGCTCCATGTTGGATGTTGTTCTCGGTGGATGTATTTTTGGACCCTCGCTGAGTCCAGATGCGGTGGTTATTTCACCAGAGAGCCACTCAAGAGCTTTGGATGCAAAAGCAAGTGACTTTTTATAGCTCAAGCAGTCACTTTCACAGTCTGCCAGAATCTTGAACAGAGAACTCAAAGCGTTTCCAAATAAAATAGCTTTTATATTTTTTCTCGACCCTGTAATTGCACACACCTTCAGCTTCAACTTCTTCGGAGGATTGAGTGTTATTCACCTACATTTTCTGGGTCCATTACAAGTTAAGCTCTATCGACAGCATTTGTGGCATAATGTTGATTACCACACTTGTATTGTTTACAGGCGGCAAGAGCAGTTGGTAGAGCGGGTCGGCCACTAATCGCAGGGTTGGCGGTTTGATTCCCGGCCCATGTGACTCCACATGCCAAAGTGTCCTTGGGAAAGACACTGAACCCCAAGTTGCTCCCAATGGAGGCTAGCACCTTGCATGGCAGCTCTGGCGCCATTGGTGTATGAATGTGTGTGTGAATGTATAAATAAGTCATCGTTTAAAGTGCTTTGAATACCGCTAAGGTTAAAAAGGCTCTATATATATATATATATATATATATATATGCAGACCATTTACCATTGTTAGCAATGAACAAGAAACATGTTTATTTTTATGTAAGAAATGTAACAACGCTAAAGCTGTGCATTTGGGGGGAGGGGGGGATTTATGCTATTTAGATCTGATTTAAATGTTTTTAATTATACCATTACACAATTTGCAAATATGAAAAATAATGCTAATTTCACTACAGTAATAACCTACACTTATATAAGTTGAAACATGAAGACAATATCAGAGTGTGTCGTATACTGGGGGAAGATTGCAACCATTACATGACTTGAAAATCATGTCATGACAAAAATAACCAGTAGATGGCTGTAGAGATCCACTAATTATTTCCTGGTTGTAAAAAATTGATATATGCATATATATATATATATATATATATATATATATATATATATATATTGTGTGTGTGCTCTGAAGTGCGGAATTATTGATTTTATTGATAAATTCCAAAATGAAAAAAAAATAGCTCCGTGTTATAGTCTTGCCCATTCATTTCCTATGGTTGGTCAAATTTGACCGCGAACAAGACAAGTGATTCTTTTTTGGTCACATGGCCTAATCTCATCAAATCCACTCCAATGTTTGTGTGTGTGTTCAGATGGTGCATATAGAAAAAGTCACCAAATTTTGAGCCATTCAGATGAAGTATGCCATTTGTATTAAAAAAGCAAATTGATTTCGGTCAAAAATGACCGATCGGTGCATAAGGGTTAAAAATAAAATGTCAAACTCTGGGTTACAGTGAGGCACTTATTATGGAATTGAATGGGGTCAATCAGTAAATGTTAAAATACTGTTTCAAAAGTATAGCAACAAGACGTAAACAAATGTGTATGATTTTAATGCGATAAAACCGCTTACTAACATTTTCTGTGTAAAGTCACATTTTTGCTGTGTAACATTGTAACAACGTAAACCATTAAACAACCCTAAAATGATGATTAAAACAACTTAACAGAAGAGTAAATGTAAGTGCTTTTATATAATTATAAGCTTCACATTTCTGCCTTCAAACCCTCCAAAAATTGGCCCCATTGACTTCCATTGTAAGTGCCTGATTGGGTCTTTTTACAGATAAAAATCATTGTGTGTCGTGGTGAGTTTAATAGGACACTACTATAGAACAAACTAGAATTTGGTCATTTTCTGAAGACAAAAATAATATTATGGTCTCTTAATATAGCTCTTAATAAGGTCCCTCCTTCAATTTAAGTCTATAAAATGATCGATAGCATCTTTTTGTACAGGCAAAATCTAGCTAAGATTAATGAGACGTAGCATGCATCTAATGGATTGGATGACATTTAGATGCCCAACAATTCCAAAAATGAATGAGACCAGACCTCAAACGACTATAATATCCAGACAATTACTGAGAAAGCACTCCGCGTCTCTGTCATTGTTTGTTGTATGTTGATTCATTCTCCGGATTACCCAGAATTCCCCCTCTTGTTAATAGCTCAATAAGATCCTGTTATTACTTTGTTCTTTTGAACGCACCTGTTGATGTTTGGCTGCGTGCGGGAGCCCTCGTCCCTTAGGAGTTAATTTTAGTTGCATCACTCAACCTGCATTTTCCTTAAAAACAATTTGGCGTGCCCTCTGGGCTTCCAGAGCAAAACAAGGCAGCGTAAGTGCGCTCTGTGGCTTTACGTCCAATTATAGTTCATTTTTGCATCTATAAACAGATGAGTGTTACATGAGTTCAAACACAGGAAGAGCTGACAGGCAAACCTGAAGCTCGAAAATGTTCTATGGCGATGTGACTCGTTCAGTGGGTCGCTAGTGACCGCTGAGCTTTTGATTCAGTGCTGGGGTTTCTCTGATGTGGACAGTCTATATTAGGCAGGCCTATTCAACTGGGCCAAATTCGGCCCGTTTTAAATTTTCAGTGGCCCGCGTGAGGTTAGTTGTCTAGGGGGCTGTTAACGAGCGTTTTGTGTCTGTTTTCAATTGTTTTCTATGCAAACTTGCGCTAAACAGACGTCGCGCCCCGTCTTGATGTTTATACAGTGTCTTTCTGTAATGGACCATGTGGCAGGGCGGAGGGCAGGGCCGGGTCGTGATCCTACACACCCGGTCCCGTATTAGGCTAATTATGCCTCCGTAAACGATCTCTCTCTCCCGCACGATCCTCTGCAGTCAACCTTTATCCCTCACGGCCTAATACGGGACCGGGTGTGTAGGATCACGACCCGGCCCCACCCTCCGTCCTGCCACAGACCAATTTTGGAAGCACCTTTAACAATTTTTGTCTCAAGATACATGTATTTTTTTTCCGGAGAATTTCCTGCTAGTTGGAAATATTTCTAATTATAAAAATATATATATAATAATAATTAAAGCTATAAAACACAGATGTTTTATTTATATAGTAAACAAATATTATAGGCCTGCTATAACAATATCTGTAGATGCTTTTCGATAACAAAATATCCTGGCTTGGCCCGTATGCCCTGAAGATTTTTTTTGAGCTGTGGCTCAGTTGGTATAGCGGGTCGGCGGTTCGATTCCTGGCCCACATGACTCCACATACCGAAGTGTCCTTGGGCAAGACACTGAACCCCAAGTTTAATAATTAATTTGACCAATTGTCACACATTATACATACATTTATGCATATACATGGTGAAATTATTTATTTTTCACATATCCCAGCTAAGCTGGGGTCAGAGTGCAGGGTCAGCCATGATACGGCGCCCCTGGAGCAGATAGGTTCAAGGGCCTTGCTCAAGGGCCCAACAGTGGTGTCTTGGTGGTGTTGGGGCTTGAACCCACGACCTTCTGATCAGTAACCCAGAGCCTTAACCGCTGAGCCACCACTGCCCCTAAGTTGCTCCCAATGGCAGGCTAGCACCTTCCATGGCATCTCTGCCATCATGTGTGTGTGAATGGGTGAATGAGTCGCAGTGTAAAGCGCTTTGAATACCGTTAAGTTTAAAAAGGCGCTATATAAGTGCAGACCATTTACTATACATTAATTCTATTTTCACTTTTATTCATTAAAACATGGTTTTTTTAAACAGCCAACTGAGCTGCCTTGCTGTCTAGGTGTAACGGGAGCCAGCTGTTAGATAGCTGTGCAGTGTGTAAACCTCACTCTCCTGACCTCAAGAGGTGCTCTAGCGACCACTTGTTAGAACACCCGCCTCCCACGCCAGAGACCTAGGTTCGAGTCCCGTACGGAGCGGGTAGAACAAGTGCATCACATTGGTGCCATGACCCGGATGGGAGTGAGCTTTAGGGGGGTGAGTGTAATGGGAGCCAGCTGGTAGATAGCTGTGCAGTGCGTAAACCTCACTCTCCTGACCTCAAGAGGTACACTAGCGACTGATGCTAGAGGCTGTAGCCTTTAGCCTCCTTGTTAGAACACCCGCCTCCCACGCCGGAGACCTAGGTTGAGAACATGATTTGCTACTTGCTATTGCTAGTCAGAAGTAGGACACATCCACAATATTATATATTTTTTAACTATTCGGAAGTATACGGTAATTGTTTTTAGTTTCCTAATGTCATTGTTTCCCAAAGTGAATGGGAAAGGAGGGCGTTTTTGAAATGCTCCATTTTTTGGTGACAGAAAACGGCACTTAGGAGACGTGAATGAGGCAAAATGAATGCGTTTTCAAATGAAAATGTATTTTTGTGGATGTGGTCATGGGTGGTAATTGGAGGGACATTCTTATGCTAGAAAGAATTTGATTGGACAAAATAAGCGAGTGCAGGATTAGTCATCGATATATTGTTGAAGAGTTTTAACCTGCTAAAATTACTTTTAAGCGCATACTAGCATATAGATGACCTCAATGCTAACAGACACAAAACAATGCCTATGTAGGCAGCTCACTAGGTTTCAGAACCAAGCCATAATTTATAGTTTCAGTTATGATACTGAAACAAAGAACTATGGCTATCTTCGGATTGGTATCGTTGGGAATATATGTTTCAAACGGTTTCATAACTGTCAGTAAAATGTATTATCATTATCCCATGCTGTGTGTATGTATGTGTACAGTATGTTATTTGAGACATACATGATAGATTGAGGTTGGGCAACGTGCTAAAGCTAGCAGCGACACATTGTGTGCATTTGAAACATCACTTCCGTCAGCCGAAGAACAGCGAATGCCATTGTTTAGTCAAAATCTGTTAGTGCTCCTTTTAATACAATACTACTCTTTTAAAATGTGTACACTAGATGGCCGTGTTCATAGTGTAAGTACACATTGTATTGTGTGTCACTTGGGTCACAGCCTGTGTTTTCAAGGCTTATTCTTAAATTCTGAAGCGTCTCTTGTATTGCACCAATAAACCACATACGTAGATCCATCAGGGCCATTACAGGCCCATTTCAGACCGATCTGGAGATGAGAGACATGCATCTGTTATCCAATCGTGTCACTGAGAAGCACCGCAAAACAGTCTGAAACTGCCGGTCTGAGACTGAGGGGACGAACTCCAGCCTCTGATTCAGAGCAAAACCAACCGCCACTCCGCACGAGAATTACAATGACATGATATTAATTAGAGGGCACTTGGACATCTCCGAGACGTGTGCTATTATCTGGGTTGCATACTGGTTAAACTGGTCTTTCCGGCACAGTAGCTGCCCGGAGACGTTCCTAAGATGGTCTCTAGTCTCGTGCACACATCTGCCATTGACCGATTATATAATAAACAGCTGAGACGTTCCACAGTACAATGAATACGTCTCACGAGTCTCCGAGCTGAAGAGGAAAGCAGATATTCATGATGACACACCCTGTCAATCATTCTAGCTGTGGGAGTAAGTAATTGAAGGGTTCAGAAGGGAAAGAGGCTCTTTCAAGGCCAATAACATCTTCTGCTGTCTGCTCGACTGATTGTTCTTTAACTTGGCAGCTTCTCCCCCTAATTCAGCTTGATCGTCCTCCTACAGGGACAATAGTTACATCACTGAATCAACTCAAGTTTATATTGCAAGTTCAGATAGTTGAGGATAGTTGTTGATATTTAGGATAATAAAAAAAATTATATCACTTTTGGCTAATTTGTCACATTGCATATTTAAGGTCAAGTTAAGGGCTTTGATCTGGTATAAACAACACATTTTGGGAAATTTAGTGATTACCAGTTTTAGCATAGAGTAAATAATCATACTGGGAAATAACTATGTACAGTACATACAGAATGATTTTAACGTGACTTGTTGCAAGTATCACAGCAGTGTCCTGGTGAAATGAACACTAGGGGCGCTAGTTTTCCAAGATAACATCTAAGGGGCCGTTTACACGACAACGTTTTGAACTAAAAACGGAAAACATTTTATGTGTTTTGGCTGTTCGTTTACACGACAATGGTGTTTTGGGGCCTGAAAACACAAACTTTTCAAAACGGGTTTCAAATTGCACGTTACAAACACGAGAATTTGTGAAAACGATGACGTCATGCGCATGCGTATTACGTGTTCAGTCTATAGGCATGTGCGCGAGTACTTCAAAAGGACGCGTGAGACATTCAAAACTGCAGAGCTGTGTTTGTGCTGCTCAAGATTTAGAGTTTATTGACGCTTCTCCAGCAAAGTGATTGTAGTAATAAAGGAACCTCATCGTCCGTCCAGACAAACTTGCCCGCGTATGCGCGTAGTGTTTCTTTACAAAGTGACATCGCCAACTACTGGCCTGGCATGCATAATAGAGCGTTTTTAGTCATTTTCGCGGATCCGTGTGAATGGGGATCGTTTTGACAATGTCTATGCGCGAAACTTTTCAAAAAGGCGAAACGTTTTTAGTACAACATTGTCATGTAAACGTACCCTAAAACTCCTTTAATACAGCATACATTTACTTTAGGAGCTATACTGCTGAAGAAAAATGTGTTATCTGAGAATGTTGAATACAATATTTAATAGTAAAATATATGAAAAATATATGATATTTAGACTTGCTATCAGAGAATATAATCTTGTATATGTGTATAGATTTTTCTTTACTGCACTGGCAGAAAAGTGAAAGTGGAAGAAGTGAAAAAATTCACTTATATTCATGATGTATTCTCTAAAGCAAGTCTTAATACCATATGTGTTGCTTCTCAAGTAAATGCATCTTCTTTTAAGGATTTTTTAGACATTTCTAAATGGAAATTAAACTTAATACAAATTCTAGTTCTTTCGAGGCACAAGCTGAATAGTCGGTTAAGAGCTAACGATTCATCGTTGCAATAATCGCCCGAATAATTGGTTAAGAGCTAACTATTATTCGTTGCAATAATCGGCCGAATAGTCGGTTAAGAGCTAACGATTAATCGTGCAATAATCGCCTGAATAGTCGGTTAAGGGTAACGATTAATCGTTGCAATAATCGCCCGAATAATTGGTTAAGAGCTAACGATTCATCGTTGCAATAGTCGCCCAAATAATTGGTTAAGAGCTAACGGTTAATCGTGCAATAATCGCCCGAATAGTCGGTTAAGAGCTAACGGTTAATCATGCAATAATCGCCCGAATAGTCGGTTAAGAGCTAACGATTAATCGTTGCAATAATCGCCCGAATAGTCGGTTAAGAGCTAACGATTAATCGTTGTAATAATCGCCCGAATAGTCGGTTAAGAGCTAACGAGTAATCGTTGCAATAATTGCCTGAATAGTTGGATAAGAGCTAACGATTCATCGTTGCAATAATCGCCCGACTAGTTGAAAGCTTAAATGCTTAAGCTTAAATGCAACCAATGTGATGATAAACTGACAAAATATCATTTGTAAAATTAATATTTCAGAATTGAACTGAGAAGGTTAGAGCAGAAATGAGCAGAAATATGTATTTTATATTTAAGGTAAATGGACATTGTAACCAAAATATATACCTATCTGAATCCATATAGAATCAAATCAGAATCTAATCTAAAACTTAATTTTGGACCCTGTGTAAATATCAGTGTAACAGTTCAAGGATGGGCAAGGAGGAGGCGGGAACAGGCTGAACAGTCAATGTAAAGTTTAATGATATAAATGAACTTAAAACATAAAGGCACAAAGACACACACAACGTGACCGCGTGCATCTCTCTCTCTCTTGAGCTGGTGCCTCCGTCTCGTCTTTATCTCCCTCCCGGCTGATTAGCCCGATTCAGGGCCGGCCGTGTGTCCTCACGGCCCGGCCCCACCCCGCCCTCGTCATACTCTTCCATCGTCCAACTCAGGTCGAGGAAACCCTCAGCATGACGCACTCCTCTCCTTCCTGGAGTGACAGAGAGAGAGAGAGGAGAGAGAAAAACTTGCTCGCTAGTTCTCGTACATGCAGTCCTCAACCGCTCCTCTGCCCTCTGGCAAACAGCAGCAAGCCCTCCGACCCCTGGCGGATGGACCCGCTCCTCCCCTTCTCGGTGTAAGGCAGCGACTGCTCCGTCCCCAGGCAGATGGCCGTGGCTGCTCCCCTGGCGGATGGCAGAGGCAAGGACTCCACGACAGCGCATCCCTCCTGGGTTTCGGCCCCAGTGTAACTGGTAAAGGACAGGCAAGGAGGAGGCGGGAACCAGCTGAACAGTCAACATACAGGCGCCTCTGACTCCCCTTTATCTCGCTCTCACACTGATCAGCTGATTCAGCACTGGCAGTGCACCATCATGGCATGGCAATTCCTTCCTACTCGTCACAATCAGTTAGCAAGTTAAGACTTTCTAAATCTACCCAAAAGAGCAGAAATGTCTCTGGATAGACTGAACAACTGTGTACTCTTCTCATTTCAGTCGTAAAGACAATGGCTACCACCCCTGGAGTTCGCTAGTTCGAATCCCAGGGCGTGCTGAATGACTCCAGCCAGGTCTCTTAAGCAACCAAATTGGCCCAGTTGTTAGGCAGGGTAGAGTCACATGGGGCAACTTCCTCACGGTCGCTATAATATGGTTCTCGCTGTCAATGGGGTGAGTTGTGCGTGGATGCCGAGGTTGATGGTGTGAAGCCTCCACATGCGCTATGTCTCCGTGGCAACACGCTCAACAAGCCACATGATAAGATGCACGGATTGACGGTCTCAGACGCGGAGGCAACTGAGATTCTTCCTGCGCCACCCGGATTGAGGCGAGTCACTACACCACCACGAGGATTTGGAGCGCATTGGGAATTGGGTGAAAAAGGGGAAAAAAAGATTGAACGTCTTGAGTGGGTTTGGGAGGTTTGATCATTCGCCGGGCAAAAAACATAATTCCCATTCAATAGAAACATTAATTGCAAATAAATGACTGTATCTTAAACTTAGAATGTCTAAACTCCAGTTGAACTGAAGTTACTATCTGTTGGGATTTTCATAATAGGTTGAGCTTAGGAAATGCCAGTCCTCATCTCGTTGACCTGCCCTCTCACGACTTTGACACTTCCTGTGCGTACACACACAGGCAAGGAACTGTGACAATAGCCCAGCTGCCCTCTCACATTCGAAATGACAAAGTGTGAAACGTCCACTGAAGCCAAGCTGTTGTGTGTCCTTGTATCAAACCGAAGGACATTACTGACACACAGAGTGTGAACGTGATCGAGTCTGTCAGCTGCTTACACAAAATCGTACCCTTTTAAATCGTACCCTAGGCACTGCATTAAATATGAGCTTTATAATAGTATAAACAGTTTCTGAAGTACATATGCTGTTACAAACACCTCCCAGATTTGCAGTGAATAATGTTTTGAATAATGACTGATGAAGGAGGTAATGGGGTCTCTCTCAATAAGCCAAATGCTCTGAAGGTACACAAACACATTAGTTGCACTGTATTTTCCTTCTGAGAGCCACATGCACAACTGCATTATGAGGACATTACTATAATATAGCGACACTAGTGTAACTTCCTCAAGCGTTTGAATACCGCTAATAAACTTTTCACTTAGTGGCAGTGACTTTTATTTTTACGGAGTGACTATTTGCATCAAATGTATATAGCAGCTGCCACACAACCCAGTTATTTACACTCCAATAGTCTGATGGAAACAGAAATTGAAGACATACAGCGTCCCCAAGTGTTGCTAGATTGGTGTGTGGGGTGTTACGACCAGGGCCGCCGCTGGTCAAATTGATGCCCTACTTAAAGTTCCAGGTGGACGGGGGGGGTTCACATGATATGAGCGCGACGCAATCGTCGGGGGGGTGAGCACGAAGTGACCGTCTGACCGGGGTGATTCGCGTGATATGAGCATGAATCGATCATCTGTGTTCCGCAACTACTTTCGGGTCATTGATTAACATATAACGTGCGATTAAGGGCAGCGGTGGACTTTCTGGTGCCCTCCTAGGGTAAGATGGTGCCCCCCTAGGGAGTTGGTGCCCTACACAGACAGCGTAGTCTTCTTATAGGGAGCGGCGGTACTGGTTACGATGATGATGTGACTGCTCTTTTTTGTGCGGATGACCCGGGTTCGATTCCGCCTTTTTGTCCCACTTTTTCCCCATCCTGTTTCCTCTCTTCACTAGTAACATTTCCTTTAATTCTACTTGTAATATTAATAACATTTCCTCACAGTGATTTAGTCAAAGTGCAGGTCAGGGAGATCTGAGAGGTTTTATCTGGGTAAGAGGGACCATGGATGTCCTTTATTAATATTGTAGTAACCATGGTTTTTGGCGGAAGCCTTTAAGCTCGTATGTGCCCGCGAGAAAAAAATATAATCATCAAAATATGAATGACTACAGTCTTGACGCTACACAAAATAAGTATAGTTTGAATGATTTGAAGCTCTACTACATAATGCCTTCAATGCATGTAAACATTATGACCAAAACTGAACAAGTGCTTTGAAATTTGCCGATAAATCAGAAATGTTCCGTTTTTATATTTTTTTTATTTAAATTGCACTGTATATATTATTGTAATCAGTACAAACATCAATCAATCTCATCATATAGTTACGTGTCATATGTTGTTGGAAAGCTCTCGAAACGTAGAAAACAACCAGCCTATATTAAAATATAGCGAGTAATAGCTAAATATATGTCTTTGACAATTTTGTTGGTGTTGGTTATATGCTTCATTTTCAATTATAACTTAATGAAAAATAAACAGATCATAAAATATCACATATCATTATTTAGAGGTGATTATCTTTCTGCATGCTATGCAAACCTTTAGTCATTATTGTGTTTGCATGTGTAATTAGTTCTTATGTACAATTATTATCTTTTATTTGTTTGGAGATGTTTTTGGACACTATGATCAGTTATATTTGTAATGCTATAAAGTTTGATTGCATTATCGTATCGACACAAAAGGATTCTCAATTGACATGATTGGATGTAAATAAGGGGACTCTGAAAAGCTGCTTTTGTTTTGTTCCCAGAGATATATCATGTTAAATAAAACAAATAAGAAAAAAGCAGTTCCTTAGACTGAGAGTCTCAGAATCGATCATAAACTATATCATTAAAGAAAATACCTTATAGTTATAAGAGTTATAAGATTAAATTTTGGGTATGCCACTGAAACCGGAAATCTTTAAAAACACCTTCAGAGCTTAAAGGGTTAAATGCTATTTACCATGGTGTTACTATGGTTACTGTAGTAAAACCATGGTTAATTTTGTAAGGTTAGGTTTAGGTATAGGGTGTCTGTGGGACTCTTAATAGACACAATAAACACACTGCAGTGATGCCACTATACTGATTGCAAACAGCATCTGCCTTATTTTGATGTGATTATGTTGCCTTTATGTCAGAATGATCATATTAACAGTTGCGTCCACTTCTGAGAGCGTCAATCCGCGCATCTGATCACGTGACTCGTTGTGCATGCCACCACGGAGACTCGCAGCATGTGGAGGCTCATGCTACTCTCCACGATCCACACACAACTCACCACACGCCCCATTGAGAGAACCACTAATCACCACCACGAGGAGGTTACCCCATGTGACTCTACCCTCCCTAGCAACCGGGCCAATTTGGTTGCCTAGGAGACCTGGCTGGAGTCACTCAGCACACCTTAAATTCAAACTCACGACTTCAGGGGTGATAGTCAGTGTCAGTACTCGCTGAGATAAAACTATGGTTTAAATTGTTTGGAAAGAAGTGGGATAGTCGTAATTTTGGAAAAATGGATAGAAATCATTTTCACTCTATAAATATCGAAATGATTTCTGTTTAGTTCACTCTTTGCTTAGATGCTCATCGTTTCAAACCTGTAATCATTTGTATTTGAATAATATATTTCATAGTTGCATATTGAAAGACTAAAACTGTCAAATCTGTACAAAAATGACATTTGAAAAGTAACAAAAATAAATGACGGCCTGATCAAAAGTTTTAATGAGAAATTAATATAATAAATAGAAATAAATTACATTTACATTTATGCATTTGGCAGATGCTTTTATCCAAAGTGACTTACAGTGCACTTATTACAGGGACAATCCCCCCGGAGCAACCTGGAGTTAAGTGTCTTGCTCAAGGACACAATGGTGGTGGCTGTGGGGATCAAACCAGCAACCTTCTGATTACCAGTTATGTGCTTTAGCCCACTACACCACCACCACTCCATATATGACATGTATTCTAATTCTAGTTTTTCCCTTATACAATCTAATATATGTATACATGTGATATGTAGGAATTGGTACAAATATGAAATGCTATTTATATAAATTTGTTCGTTATACCATGTTGACATGGATTCATGTGAAAGTGTAATTTCTCTGGGATTATATGAATGGTGGATTATTCCAGTGAGATGTTTTGAAGTCATTCCCACCGTGTCCGTTCAGTTCACATTAACCTTTGTGTTTCTATAAAAGTCTCCTCTCAGAATCAACCATCACTGAGCAGAAACGGCCAATCCTGACTGACGATCATGAATTAACTCTAAATGAACATTAATTTATAATTAGTCATTCAGAAAGACACGCTGTTGGTCCAGTCCAAGAGGAGAATGAGAAACGGAGTATTTTTATCGACATGTCCTCTCTTCTGCATCCATCTGCACAATTACACCAAATCACTGACACCCCGTTCATCACAGATGTTTGCATAATATGCCGCTTATTTTTAAATCGTGATTTAAGAATGAAAGAACAGTCTTGGGAATTCTTGAATGGAGGTCTAATAGCTCTACGACACAAAATATGGAAGTTCGCGTAGCTACTTTATTTTTCAATGTTGCCATTTTGTAAAAATACTTATTAAAAAAAGAAAATAATTGTATTTTTTTTAAGATTTGAGATATTGGTCGGTTCCACGCGGTCTAATAATAAAAATATACGTCAACTGCGTCATTTTGAATTTATATTTATTGTAGAAAGTTATTTTTAATGATCCCATTTTAATGACCAAAACGTTATTTATCGGTATGCCACATTTAGTGTGCAACAGTTAGCGCATGATTTTCCCATTTCAAAAAATAAATAAATAAAATGAAATAAAATGGTGACAACATTTGGACCCTTTTTACAGCATTCTTGGAATACAAGTTAAAAAACCTCATTTAAATGTGTGTATTCAGGGCAGAGGGCGGGACCGGGTCGTGATGCTACATACCCGGCCCCTAATCAGGCTAATCAAGCCTCAGAGAGGGATAAAGGCCGACTGGAGACGGCAGTGGGACAGAGAGAGAGAGAGATTTACGGACAGCTGTCCGACACCTGTGTGTGTGCGTGTGTGTGTTTGTCTTTTTGGTTTCAGTTCTTAATTAAAATATTATTTGTATTGTCAAGCCAGTTCTTGCCGCCTCCTTTCTCTTAACCCCTTTACACTGGTGCCGAAATCCGGTAAGGAGGAGGGATACGCCATAGTAGAGTACTCTCCACTACCATCCACCTCAACGGAGCAGCCGCGGCCATCCGCCGGAGGACGGAGGAGCCCGGCCACCTGAGAGCAGACGAACAGCCGTCGACCATGAAGGGAGGAGGGGCTACTAACCGACCGCCTGGAGCAGTGAGGGCCGCTGCCAACTGCTGAAACGCTGGCGGGTACGAGACCATCGACCGCGAGCACAGAGGGGCCGACCGCCTGGAGCGGGAGGACCGCTCCCAACCTTCTGTTTCCTGAGAATGCGGTGGGGCGTTAAGGCCGCCAGGGGCTGGAAGACTGCCTCCGATCCATCCGAGGAGGTGTGGCTGTCGTTCGTTGGAGGTTGGAGGAGTGGCCGAAGACCAAGCTACGGCGTATCGGAGAACTGGCAAGTAAGTGGGGTTTTTTCTCTCTCTCTCTCTCCCTCTCTCCCACTTCCGCTCCGTGTTGGCCTTTCCCTCTCTTTTTAAATGTTCTGTTAATTTGGCATGATCGCCGTTACGGTGCCACACATTTTGTTTTGTTTCCCTCCCCTTCTCCCATCACTAATCCAGGTAGACGGGGATGACCTGCCGGCAGACGGTGCAGAAGGCACGCCCCTCCCCATAGAAAGAGGGGGGGGGGTGTACGTCATGCTGGGGGCTCCCCGGCCGGGTCGTGATTCCACACACTGTCCAGTCTCAAGTATCTCTGATATTTTGCTCTACATATACATACATATATATATGTATGACTCTAGTCCCTCCTTTAATGTAAGTCTATGGGGTTTTTTTTCACCTGTAATAGCATTTGTGTAGTAATAAGAGCACAGATATGGAGTTCCCCACATTAATTAGAGCTGAATATTGGAGCACAAATCTGTCCTGGGGCAAAATATTAATTAAACTCAATGTGTAATCCCTCTGGTGACTGATTATTTTTAAGCACAATATCAGGAAGTCAAATCACCAGAGAGATTCACTGTATTGGTTCATGTTATTAAATACTTTCAGTCTGATAATGGTACTCTTTTTCCTGATCAATTTATAACATCTGATTGGGAGTCCTCAAAATAATGTCTACTTCACATTTCAGTATAATCAGGTGCATTTTTGGGATGCCGCCCGCCATTTTTCACTCTCAAATGTAAAAGCTCACCATTCACACATACTGTGGACAGGGGCGAAAATTTCATCAAAATGTTGGGGGGGACAATAAACATAACAATTCTCAAGAGCAATTTTTGAAGGGGACACCAATGTTTTTTTTTGTTGTTGCCCCGTTTGCATTTGTATTATTTTATTTCTTAAACAATTATTTTAAGAATATATCATTATATTATTTACAATACACATATTTTAATGATATTTTTTGGGGGGGACAACCCTCAGATGGGGGGGTCCTGACACTCCTATATATATATATATATATATTTTTTTTTTATGTTTATCTTTTGTATATATATAAAACTTTGTAAACATGTAATTCTGGTTCTGTTTACTCTATCTCACTTTAAAAAGTCCCATATTACTCCACTAGATGGCAGCAAACTCTAGAAAAATATTTTTTCTCTCTGTCACATTCCATCACAATATACAGATGTGAACTGTAGGGGGCGCTCTAACACATTATACCCCTCACAGATGTGCTCGTCCATAGACATTCAGTCTAATGTTCAGTTCAAGCAACACCCTCATTATTTCATTGAATATCTCGGCCTCTGAGTGGACTACAAGCTCAAGTGGTGTCATAGAGTGGACTAGGTGTCATTAGAAAGCTGAGATCCTCCCCTTTTAGATCCTAACCACATTTGTCTGATGATTTGTAATGCATGCTTTTCCTTCAGGATAGCATAGACATCTAACATATACATTAGATTATTCAGACAATCAACTTCACAGACAAGTAAACAACGGCTCTTTTTTTCCTCTTTTTGTTCTTTTGGAAATCTTTCGAACTGTGCTGTAATAAATATACAGTCACGTTCCTGATAATGAGAGCTTTCATTGGATATATGACATGTGCATTTATGCGATATGTGAAGGACTTTTATATTCATATAAATATGTCTACCCCTTTACCTCTAGGGGGTGCTAATTTTCAATGTGAATATTTTTAGGCCTTATTTTGTTATGTTATGTAACATAAATGCAGAAGTGATGTAATCTCTGAAAAGTCCAGATTCTAAGCTTTCAAATGATACCTCATATGCATACGGAGACTTTAACGTTTTAAGTGTAAACTTTATTCACAACATTTAAAAAGGTCTGTTTCAGAGCTGACACCAACCCAAGTAGCAGAAGGTTGTGTACCTACATTCATGGCTACGTTTAATAGAAATAAAAACTGTTGTTTAACATGCTTAAAAATGTTCTACAGTGTATATATATATTAAACAAATAATAAAATTTTACCACTGCAGATTATAAAAGATTATTTAAAGGGATAATAACAGGGCTGTCTTGTGACTCTTTTAACCCTTTAAGCCTTTAAGCTCGGATGGACCCGCACAAAATAGGTGTCGTTTAAAAGCTTATAATCTCTACTTTCCAGTGCATATAGACATTATGACCAAAACTGAACAAGCGCTTATTTGCTGCAGTTTCACTTATAACTTCGCAAACAATAAACGGAACATAAAATATCACATATCATTATTTAGAGGAGGTGATTATCTTTCAAACAAGTCCACACACAAGATAATCAGATGTATAGATCATTAGATAATCCACATGAAGCACAATGTTACATATGACCACCAGGAGATGGCGCCAAATACACGACACAGACTCAATGATGACTCAAATGACACAGAATGAAACTCATTCTGTGAAATCTCATGACTAAAATCATGTCTGCATGCTATGCAAACCTTTAGTCATTGTTGTGTTTGCATGTGTAATTAGTTCTTATGTACAATTATTATGTTTTATATGTTTGGAGATGTTTGTGGACACACGGAGACGTCTCAGATGCAGTTGATATGATTGGGAACAAAAAAAAAAAAAGCAGTTTTTCTGACACCTTATTTACACCCGGAGATATATCTTTTTTCCAGCAGTTTTTTTAGGCTTTTAACGTTTTCTTTACAATGATACCAAACTCTTTACCCTCCTTTTTTTAACAAGTTATAAGCCTTTAATTGTGGGTATGCCACTGAAACGGAAAATCTTTAACAAAGTCATCTGTTAACGAAGTCATTTCTCCTTTAATGATGTTCAGAGCATGTTTTGTCCATACGGACACATGCGTCGACCTGCTGAGTTTTCTCACTTACTGTTACTGCACAGCTTGCACTTGTCTCATTCTCACAGTGTTTTATATTAAACAGTTCAAAAGTAATTATAAATCCACAGTAGTGCGTGTTCATTTGGCAGAAGTAGCTGCTGGACTTGACCTTGTAAATACACTTATTATTTAAATAATAATAAATAATTTGTTCAGACTTGATGAATAAAGGCTCAGATGGCAAATTAAACCATTCTTGTGAAGATTTATTGTACCGGGTTTTCCAGCATGAACATTCAGCCAAACATCTCGTTTTGTGTTCTACAGAGGAAAGTCAAATGAGTTTGGAACAACATGAGGGTGAGTAAATGATGGGGGCAAACTTGTGTAGTGAAGTCTTCTTAGGTTGGAACACTTAGTGTTTCATTTGATTCTTCTCCCGGTTTGGGAAATCAGTAATCCGTTCTCAGAAACACACTGATCTGTTTCATCTCAAGAGCAACAGGTTCTTTTTCAAGGGATTTTAAAGTGCAGATTATTTTGATCATAAATTAAATTACTCAGCAGTGCTTCTGAGAAACAGAGCTTCATACTCGCCACGTGTGTCATTATAAAGATATAATCAACATGCAAACAAGCAACAGGTTGTCCTGGTTATGTGAAATGCAATAAACTGCAAAAGAAACGTACATCTGGTTTAGATTGATCAAAGTCATCAGAGATGCAGGTAATACAGGAGCGAACAAGGTTTGCATGGATTTTCAGGTTGTGTCTTTTGACGACTAGACTGTATTTACTGGGTTACGTGCGCTACGTTACACGCTAGAGGTAAAAAGCAACTATCGGCACCGATTAATCGGTAAAAAGCCGATAAATCGGTGCCGATAGTTGCTTTTTGGATCTATATGTTATCAGCAAAAATCAGTCGATAGTTGCCGATAGTTTTTTCATCATTTAGTCATTTCAAAATAAGAGTCCCTGGTGTGTTTCAGGCTTGTTTATACATAAAAGTCCCACGTTATGCACCAAATCTGGTTATTATTGGGATTTTGGTTGAAGAAAAAACTGCGTCTGGGATTTTATTCATTTTGGACTCTTTGTCTTTTTGCCCGTGGTGATAAATAATCAAATGTTATATTTTATTTAATTTTTTTAAATTCCGTTGATCAATTTGAAAAACGATCAGCAGATTCATCGGTTTTCGGCCTTAGTTATCGGTATCAGCAAAATCCGTTATCGGACGACCTTTATTACACGCTGAAGTTTAATACTTCTAATAATACTATTAATACTCATTTCAAAAGGTATAACTTTTAATATTTTAATATTTATTTATGCAGTTCAATACGACTGATGCATGTCCATAACCGATAACACTTTATTTTAAGGGTCCACAATAATGCATGAATAAGACCATCATTAAAGCATAACTGAATGTAGAATAATGCTATTTTAACCATAATTTACAATTTATGTAATGTCTTCTTTTGGTGTCTTTAGAATGCGATACATCGTTTATTTCCATATTATTGAACATAATCCAGTCATTGGCCTGGAGTTCACAGCAATCCATTTTGCAATTTAATTTTTCAATCAGTCCGAGATTTATTATAAGGTCTTGTCTAAGGAAGCGTCAATGTACACCTCTGTGAGACGGATACTTTTGGAACGTCTCGGTTGCGTTTTTAGGTCACGTCAAGTTAAACTAATTTTAAAACTGAGATCCCTGTGTTCGGATTTGCGCTCCATCAAGATGTGTTTGAATGCAAGAACGCGTCCTCATCTTGTGCTGTCAGTAAGTGTGGTTTGTTCTCTGTATAAGCTGCACATTGCCTAAAACAGCAAGTTTCGCTTACTGCCCCCTGGAGAAAACAGGTGGTACTACAAGCTTGAATTCTTTATTAAGGTCTGGAGACATGAGGTTAATTGCTTAAAATTGTTTAACGTGTTATTTTTTATTGAATTAATCAAAAAGAATTAACGCATTAAATCGAGAGCCCTAATTTGTACAATTGAAGCGTGCAAAACAAACTAATTAAACTTTCACTTTAGAACTAGGTAAATAAAATGGTAAATGGTCTCCACTTATATAGCACCTTTTTAACCTTAAAGTTATTCAAAGCGCTTTACACTGTGACTCATTCACCCATTCTCACATTCACACACCAATGGCGGCACAGTTGCATGGAAGGTGCTAGCCTGCCATTGGGAGCAACTTGGGGTTCAGTGTCTTACCCAAGGACACTTCGGCATGTGGAGTCATGTGGGGCGGGAATCAAACCACCAACCCTGCGATTAGTGGCCGACCTGCTCTACCAACTGAGCCACAGCCACCCCAAACAAGGGGTCACGTTGATATTAATTTACTAGTAACAGCTTTAAAAAGCCAATACTAATTAGCCTTAATTATTGGCTTAATATCGTTTCATTAACTTGACATACGATCTCTGAAATTGAGCATTTATTGCATTACTTTATAAACAAAAATAAGAAGTTTTATAAGTGGTAAAATATGGAAGATAGCCTTTACTCTACAATAAGTTAGTTATTAATTACTGTCTTGTGCTTAACTAGTGCATTATTGCAGACCCTTAAAATAAAGTGTTTCCCAATAACCTGTAATATACTTTACTCATCTTGTTCCAAACCCAACGTTTTCTATCTTTCCATGGTACACAAGATTTTTGCTGTTACGTCTAGGGCTTGGGTAAGAGGTTAGACCTTGTAGTTTAGGGTTAAACTTAGGAAACAAATGTAAGAACGCTTGTTCAAAACCTTGATTTTTGTCTTTCTTTTGTGGTACAATATATATTTTCCTACTAAAATCCTGGTTAGGTGGTTAGATTTAGGTTTGGGTTAGGGGTTAAACGCAAAAAAATCTTAATAACGTTGTTGGTTGGTTCGTTTGTTTTTCGAATTGGGTGTAAAAGTTGGACATTTTTGTACGAGACATCTCTGACTATTATTTCAACTGGTCATGAGACCGGGTTGGAAAGTCATTCAGATTTAGATTAAAACATGAGGTCGAGTAAATGATGATAATTAAAATTTCTGGGAGGTTAAAACACCTTTAAGGGAAATTATTAAATTGTGTTGTGCAAGCAAATCTTGCATCTCTTTGTAAATTAGATTTGGACCAGATGTTGTTAATGAGAGTATTTGTTTCATTAAAGCAGAATGACTGTCTGATGTCGGTCTTAATTAAAACAGTTAAAGCAGTAAATAAAATCTGCACTAACAAACTTTCACTATGATTTCATAAAGCACGACTCGGGTGTTTCAATGGCCATATGCCTCCTTGACCTGTAAAACCTTTCTAAGCATTTACAGAGAGCTCTGTGTTTGAACCTATTCAGAAAAATGTCATTTCAGATTTATTTTTCTTCAGATAGATAGAAGGCCATTAATGCGGAGTATGAAAATGGTGTTGCTCGGGCAACGGAAAGTGCCAATCCTTTTATATCTTTCAGACAGAATAAAAGAGACCTGTGTTTTTACCACAGAGTAATTCTTTTCATCGAATTAGTGTCTCTCTCTTTTTCTCCTCCTGACTGAGAAAACAGGCGATTGTGAATTGACGGCACAGCAGCATCGCTGCTCTCGGATGGCTGTTTCCGTAGCAACACAGAGATGGTGTGGAGACAGAGAGAGAGAGAGAGAGAGAGAGAGAGAGAGGTATAAAAACACAGACGAGACTCTTAGTTTCTTAGTCGACACTCAAACTCTTGAGCGGCCTGCCAATAACAACAACAACAACAACGACTAATTCACTCATTCAAGTCCAAATTATCCAGTCTCTGACTTTTTAAGAAGATTTCGGTCATGATGCTGAGACCGAAGGATTTGTGTCAGGGCTCTGGCACAAAAACTTTCCTGGAGGCCATGCAGAGTGGCAAAGTTCACCTCGCTCGATTCGTCCTGGACGCTTTGGATGGACGCATCATCAACTCGAAAGCCGAAAACAGTCGTACGCTTCTGATGTTCGCAGTGTGCCTTCAAGATAACGCAAACAGATCAAAGTTCACCCAATTATTGATGGAAAAAGGTGCGGATGTAAACATTCGGGATGACCATGGCCGCACTGCCTTGAGTCTCGCTTGTGAACAAGGCCACTTGGATGCCGTAAAGCTCCTCGTGCAGTTCAACGCCGATCCTGAAATCACAGACACTTGGGGAAACAGTGCGCTCATGTACGCCGCCTGTGGGGGACACAGTCAAGTCCTTGAGTTCCTGGTTAGGGCATTCAAGAAGCTTGGGCTACGGTTAGAGCGCACCAACCATGCAGGCCATTCCGCCCTGCAAGTGGCGGACTTCTTTGGACACAACGAGTGTGTTCAAGCCCTTAATGGTTATGGAAAGAAGGCGGTAAGTCTGACCGACAGCTCTGAAGAACCTGTAGAAGATCTCAGGTGGCCCAATCGACTTCCCAAGCAAGTTCTAGAGCGCTTCTCCAAACAAATCCAGAACAGAAATGAAGATCTTTTCCCAGCCTTGTTTCAGAGACAGCTACGCGTGGGAGACGGCAACAGCCTGCAAATTCGTTTCAGACGTCAACCGCCATCCCCTGACGGAGCGGATATGAACTATTGCCAAACTTTGAACAGATTGGAGGAGAGACGTCCAACTGAAGATGGACAGGATATCTTGTTTGCTTCAAAACAGATTCAAAACTCTGTTCTGAAAGAAGTGGGCACCACCAGAAGTTTGGATTTCAATCCAGAACGGCTCAAACACGAGAATGAAGATGCTCCCATCTGGGGGAAAGCCAAATCCATTAATTTGGACCTCAGAACCGGCCGGAAACAGTCCTATCAAGGTGAAGTACACGAAATCAACAGGTCTGCCAGTAAATTCAAAAGAGCGTCGCTTCAGGATGAGAAACCTCTTGTGGCAAAGTTGTACTGCCGTGACAACATGAAGATAAATGATGCTGTGAAATCAGAACACCTTGGAGGATTTGAGAAATCCCAGATTGGTGAGATTAAGGGTAGAAAAGAGCGTGATGGTACTTCCAAAACAGGCAGACAGAACAAGCTTCTCTTCAATCGAGAAGAACTTGAACCTGAGAGAATCAAACCTCATCCCTCCGGACTTGCTGGATTTGGAACCAGGCTGCTCCGTAGATTCACAGCTCCAGAATTTTTGAGGCACATCAGGGACTGTCCGACCGAGGCGGGCCAGAATTCGAAAGCCAAGATGTCCCGGTCCGAAACCTTTCCATTCTCACACACTCATCAGAGAGTGAATAGCCAGCCGAGTGTGGACAGCATCAGCGGGGTGAGATGCGAATTTGAGAGTAATTCTGCTTTATTTCACCCTTAAGTGTGTGATAATGAACATATTTCTATTAAGATAACTTGGACTCTGTGGAAGCCTCGTATATAAGCATTTAAATACGAATTTTGTGACTTTTAAGTGGCTTCTTCATGGCTTGCATTGGGGTGCCAAAGCTCCACTCAACGTCAACGTCAAGCGAAGCTGTGCCCTCCAACTGATTAGCGCCTTATTTAATTCATAAATGTGTTATAATGAATATATTTCTATTAAAATATCTTGTACTCTGTTGAAGCCTTGTTTATAAGCATTTAAAAATGAATTTTGTGACTTATGTGGCTTACACATGCCTCGCATTGTGGGGACGCCAACACTCTACTCAATGCCATCGGCAAGCGCCGCTGTGCCCTCCATGTTACTAGCATCTCAGATTGAGTAATTCTGCTTTATTTCACTTTTATATGTGTGATAATTAATATATTTCTATTAAGATAAATTGGACTGTGGAAGTCTTGTATATAGGCATTTAAAGATGAATTTTGTGACTTTTAAATGGCTTCAACGTGGCTCGCGTCAGGGCGCCAACGCTCCACTCAAACGCCATGGTATCCTCTAAGTGACTGGCATTACAGATTAGAGAGTAATTCTGCCTTATTTTACTCATAAATGTGCAATTATGAATAAATTATATTAAGATAACTATAACTCTGTGGTAGCTTCATTAAGGCATTTAAATGTGAATTTAAAGATATTTATGACTCCACGTTAGCATCAAGCACCACTATCCCCTTCACAAAACAAGCATTGCTTCAAAATGACAAACATTATTCAAGTCTCTTCAAACATTTTGACAGATTATAAATAGTTCTTGTTGCTTTGTAATCTAAAAGACATCACTAGTGAGACAAAAACATGTGTGGAAAGACACTTCGGTGTAAAGTTGGACCAGACTTTGGCTATTGCTTAGTAAATTGTCCGCTAATCATTGTCTGATGCTTCATCCAAGTTTAATTTCAAAGTTGGAACTTACTGTTTGAACTTGAAGCATCACGTTACAATGCTTAAAGAAAACATGACGCAGTGTCGAGGGCAATGCTGACACTTCATAGACACAGCACTGTTGCAAGTTATGTGTACAGAAACAACACCCAGGTGTTTAACATTTATCAACTGCCATGTACTTAATGAATGTAATAACTTTGGCTCTTTGCATCTCTCAAGGTCAATCATTGCCTCTGTAGATGTGCTTTATTATTATTGCAGACATTTTGCACCGTAAAAGAGTGTCTGTGTTCTGTTGGGTGCCTACATGCATCGTAAATAGCTTCATCACAATGCATGCATGTTATATTTTTTATAAGTATATGTTTTCTTGAAAGAAAAATTTGAACTTTGAATAAAAAGTGAAATATATACACAGAAAATTGTGATTTGTATGGATTAACAATTCTGTATTGTATATATGTATGCCTATCTATAATGTAAATATGTTTATATACTGTATCTTTGCTTTTTTTGATAGACAAATATATTAATAAACTTAAAAATAAAACTAATAAAGCTTAAAGCATCTGTTTGTGAAAGGAATAAACTTGATTTCAAGTGAGTTTTTTTATATGCAGGATTTATTCATTAAAAAAATTAATGCATATTTCTCTTTTCATGAACAACAAACATACAAACACAAGCACACGAAACATGTTGTGGCAAGAAGGTGAGATGAGTCGTGTGTTCTCAGCTGCTCTGATCATTTCAGTGTCATACACAGAGCTGTGCAAATTATAAGGGGCCGTTCACACAGAAAGCATCCTTACAAAACGGATGCACAGACAACAGACATTAATAGAAGAGAGTGGTCTCGAGAAACATTTTTGAAACTACTTTTAACTTGAAAAGTTGTGGCTGTAAAGCTCAAATAGGACAAAAAAGTTTGAAAGTAGTAATTGTGCACTATATTTCAAGTCAGTTTTAAAGCCACACGGTAGCTGAAGTTATTATTCACTGCTCTCAAATCACAAACAGCCATAGTTAGGGACGTATACTGTGTGAATGGCCCTTAAATCAGTCTCTCTCTCTTTTCTAAAGTTGTATTACAATATAAGAATTCTGGAAATGTCACAGTACAACAGGATGCAGAAATATCACAATGAACACTGAATCCAAAGTGTAAACACACACCAATAAACAAAAACTAAATAAAACAATATTTTGATTTCATCTCTCGTTGTTAATTAACAATGCAATTTAATGCAAATACGGGGTTTTCCCCTGCTATGATTATGTACATTATTTGTTCGCCTGACACTTTTACAGTAGCCGATTTAAAATAAGAGCAGTTTTAGAAAGAATAAACTTTCAAGCTCAGGTGCAATATTTACACAGTTTACAAACCATTCACAACACCCTTTTGAAAAGCAGGCGCTCATTCCATTAAAAAAAATTATAAATAAGTCATTAAAATATGTACAATTGGTTTCAATGGCTCATACAAACCTTTCACACCTGATAGAGCAGAAAACAAATGACATCAGTTTTGCCATTGTTTCTGAAAACATTTCCTTTCCTTAAATTAAGATTCAAGCGAAGTGCCACTATTCAGCCATGCAAGCCAGTCTTAAGCATCGATTTCCTGTGGTTAAAAAACAGTCGAAATATATGGTTACTGTGCCGTAAAATCTCTTTCAAGCCCACACTGGATCTGCAGACTTATTACATTTTCAGTGCTGGTATAGGAAGGAAATCAGCTAAATGGATTTTAAAGATCCCATAAAATGGCTAGGCATGGGCACGTTTCCTCAGTATGTTGGCATATTTTTCCAGTAAAAGGCAAGTTGAACATCAATAACATCAGGTGTCAACCTGCGCGCCATAGGCACCATATTTGATTCCTAAGTTGTGTCATATGGACCAGGGGTTTTCAAACAGGAGACAGGGACCCCAGTGGGGCCACATGCGGTCAGTTAACAATTTCAGCGAAAGCAAAATAAAGTGTAAAAAAAAAAATCCACATTATTGCCGTTTCATTCTGAAATCATGAGACTAATTACGATTATTTTGTTCTAATGACAGCCATAATTTTTGCACGTAATTTAAAATATTATTAAATTGTTTGTAATTCACTATTCTCTATAAATTTACTTTGAAACTACAGTATTTATTGTGAAAAGTATTATACAAATACATTTAGAAGACAAAGAAAAACTTAATATACCTATTTTCCCTATAAAATTTTATAATTAATTTGCTTTAATACAATCACAATACAAAAAGACAATTATTTAATTTCAAATGTCTTGATTATGTCACATTTACTATTTTTCACAAACTGGGGGTCCTTGGCATCAAAAGGTTTGAAAACCCCTGGTATGGACTACTTTTATGGTATTTTGTTGTCATTTTTGGTGCTCACAAACAATTGGAAATGAAAGACCAATGTGAAGATTATTAAAAACATATTTTGTGTTCAACAGGAAAATAACAGCATAGGGGTTTTGAATGACATAACGAAAAGTAAACACTGACTGAATTAAAGTTTTTGGTTGAACTATACATTTAAATGTGCTGTATATCTGCTTAAAGTTAATTTAGCAAAAGTTTAGGAGTGCACTAGCATATGGATGACCTCAAAACGGACAAATATGAACTTAAAGCCACAATGGGGGTCATATAGGGGTCGTTATGTATAGTAAAAATATGTTAAACTTATTAGTTATGCAAAGCGGCATCAGAAATGACAAAATAGTTAATAAATGATAACATGAATGGCTGGTCAATGTATAGAACTTGTAAATTACTATTATTCTCATTTTGCGTTAGTCTTACATTAAGTGGCCACATCCACGTTACTCGGTATTTCAACACGTATTGTTTTTTGCAACGTTTACATCTCATCCACACTTTCCTCCACTGAAAGCGCTCTTGCATACTTTGCAAAACGTTGACATTTGAAAACATTCCCATTTCAACCAATAAGACCTCTCTGAGAAGAAAACGGTTGTCCGAGTTTATATAGTTAATTTCTCATAAAATATCCACCTAAATCCTGGTTCCTCTGGAGGAAAAATAGGCGCTGCTCTACATAGCCACTCCTTTTGCTTCTTTCTCGTCTTTATTTTCCACACGGCAGGGCATCTAAGGGGCCTCCGTGTGAACGAGCAGTCGCTGGCGAGCGAGTGCGAATGAAGGGAACTTCAGCAGCGAGACATGCGCTTGCGGTATTGCTCCACTAGGGGCACCAGGCACTGCGGCGAGCTGGCTTGCAGGAGAAAGGGATGCTCCAGGAGGTCGGTGGCGCTGGCTCGCTCCAGTGGATCTCGCGTCAACATCTGGTCCAGGAAATCCTTCAGTACTGGTGACACCTGAAGAGAAACGGGACGTTATAGGGCTTCAAGACATTATTTATGTTCGTTTCGGCTATTGATACTACAGTAAACACATTTACTGGCTTTGTTTTTGCACCACTGGTGACATTTACATTGTATTTAACAAGGTCAAATAACTACATGCAAATAAATAGTAAAAATTATGGATGTAAAATTTTTATATATATATATATTTAATCATACATTTTTAGATATTTTACTTTAGCAAACTTAAGTAAACTTGCTCCATGAACACAATGTATTTTTAATAATTTGTAACAAAAACACTTTTTATTCAAATATTTTATTATTATTTTATAGGTTCCAAACTTGTAGATGTTTTGTGTTAAAATTATTAATAATTACTGTTTCAGCCTAACATAATGGTGTTTTGGTGAAAACAAATAATATATATATATATATATATATATATATATATATATATATATATATATATATATATATATATATATATATATTTAGGGCTGTCAATCGATTAACATTTTTTATCGAATTAATTACATGGTGTCCCGATTAATTAATCGCATATAAAAAAAATTGCTGAGAAAGCCCCTTATATAACAATAATTAAATATATAATGATTATACATATTTATATCAATATATAATTATACAAAGTTATCTTTAAATATTTAAAAATTATATATATATATATATTATACATATATCTAAATATAAAATATTTAGATAATTAAAATGTGATTAAATGCATTATTTTTGGTAAAATTAATCGCACTGAATGAACGCGTTAAATCGTCAGCCCTAATGTATAAAAGATATATATTTAAGCAATATAAAATGAGCAAGACTGCGATATGGCCCTACATCAGCACTGCTGTAATTACCTACGGCACTCGACCTGCGGCCATATCGCACAATTGCGAGTGTGATATTGCTTATATACAACAGTTCAATGAACAAGTCAATTTTTTTAAATGAGGAAAAACTGATTACACTCATAAAAACGCTTTTGGGCATTGAACTACTTTATTACGCGACCGATCACAATGTGCCGTTGCTGGTTCAAAGCAAATGATGCGTCCAAACCTCCGTTAGTAATTAAAAAATGTCACTTCAGAAATAGTATCACGGCTTGTGCTGTTTCTAACAAGTCATTGGATAAACAAGGATGGATGTGTGTGTGTGTGTGTGTAGAGAGAGAGAGAGAGTGAGAGAGAGAGAGCGTGTACGTGTGCGATCACCTGTTGCCACACCCAATCAGAGATGCTCTCAGCTTTCTCAGTGGATTATAGACGTCCAAGCGGGGTATTCCTCTCTATTTCGGGGTAGCCGGTGCGCAAATGTCATTCACTATAGAAACAGCGATGTCCTCCGCCATTTTAAACCGTATGTATCCAATGTGGAAACTCACAGAGTGCTGTTCTATGTAAACAATGACTAACGGATTCACTTTGTGTCACCAACTGGCTCATATTACACACAAAAATGATCTTTTGTCACCACCTGCTGGCTAACATATGTCATTTCAAAAATAAAGACAGTAACTCCTAAACAGATGTGCACTGCTCTTACACTTTAGTTTAGAACAGCACGAACACAAGTGGAGTGATACACACAGTGAAGCATGATGCTGTCACACCATAAGTGCTCATGGAATGTCTCTCGTCTCGTATATATATATATATAAAAACGCAAATTCACATGAAAAATTTAAGTGAAAGAAAATGCTTAAAAACTTTACGTTTCATTATGAAATCACGAGATCAATTACAATTATTTTGCTCTATTTAAAGCTATAGTTTTAAATAGTAAAAAAAATCTATATTCTCTGAAAAGCTGCTTTTTTTGTAAAAAATAAATACATTTAGAAACTTAATCACATAAATATTTTCCAATTAATTATGCTTTAATACAATCCAAATATAAAAGCCAATTTGTTCAGGAAGTTAAGTTTGGCACCGCTGCCATTCTTTCTGCTTGTTATCGGCATCTGTCTTTATTTCACTGTATTTCATGGAGATTTTTGGCTCTTACCTGATAAATGTTGCGCACGGTAGGCGCCGGCTCGTCTCGCAGTCTCTTCATCGCAGCTACGGGAGTTTCACTGAAATATGGAGGTTCTCCGTCTACCATCTCCACCACCATGATTCCCAAAGACCAAATATCCACCTGGAGAGTTCAGACAACACAAATTCTTAATTTCACTGTAATCTTTAGGCTCTGGGGTAACTCTATATGTCTGACAATAACATTAACATCTAATCAATGTTGTCTGTTATTACCTCAGTGCCGTAAGGTGACTTTGAGATGACCTCTGGTGCCATCCAGTATGGAGTGCCCACTAAAGACTTCCTCTTTGGAATATCTTTACTGATCTGGGCACAAAATCCAAAGTCTGACAGCTTGATCTACATCAGAAACACGAGACATCACATTGTTGTGATTTGTGTTGCGTTCTGTAAAATGCTCTTCACAGCTAAGATTGCACAGCATTAAAAGGAGGAAATGTATGTGCGTTAGTTTTGAAAATTGATAGGGAAAAAAGTAGCTGAAACAATCGATTTGGGAAACAGAGCTGGACTCACTCTGCCGTCCAATGAGAGCAGGATAGAGTCGCTCTTGATGTCTCGATGGATGACACCTTGCGAGTGGAGATACGCGAGCGCCTGCAGAACGGCTTCACACACTGTAGCGATCTGCTCCTCGCTCAACCTGAATATATGACGACACAAAATTAAAGACATGCAGAGAAATACTTATATAACAACACTTTAAGAAAGTTGGCCTCTTGTGATTTGGAGGGGTCATTGACAAATAAGGTTGTCTGAGGTGAGAACGGCCCCAAAGTTGTTGACCGGGGAGGGGTATGTGATCCTAAATGAGAACGGACCTAAAGTTGTTGACCGGGGGGGGGGGTATGTGATCCTACATGAGAATGGACCTAAAGTTGTTGACCGGGGAGGGGGGGGGGGGGTGTATGTGAGCCAAAATGAGAACGGACCTAAAGTTGTTGACCGGGGAGGGGGGTATGTGAGCCAAAATGAGAACGGACCTAAAGTTGTTGACCGGAAGGGGGGGGGTATGTGATCCTACATGAGAATGGACCTAAAGTTGTTGACCGGGGAGGGGTATGTGATCCTAAATGATAACGGACCCAAAGTTGTTGACCGGGAGGGGTATGTGAGCCAAAATGAGAATGGACCCAAAGTTGTTGACAGGGGGGGTATGTGATCCTAAATGAGAACGGACCCAAAGTTGTTCCCGGGGGGGTAGGTGATCCTAAATGATAACGGACCCAAAGTTGTTGACCGGGAGGGGTATGTGAGCCAAAATGAGAATGGACCCAAAGTTGTTGACAGGGGGGTATGTGATCCTAAATGAGAACGGACCCAAAGTTGTTCCCGGGGGGGTAGGTGATCCTAAATGAGAACGGACCCAAAGTTGTTGACCGGGAGGGGTATGTGAGCCAAAATGAGAATGGACCCAAAGTTGTTGACAGGGGAAGTATGTGATCCTAAATGAGAACGGCATTAAAGTTGTTGACCGGGGGGGTAGTATGTGATCCTAAATGAGAACGGACCCAAAGTTGTTGACCGGGGGTAGTATGTGATCCTAAATGAGAACGGACCCAAAGTTGTTGACCGGGGGGGTAGTATGTGATCCTAAATGAGAACGCCCCCAAAGTTGTTGACCGGGGGGGTATGTACTGGGTAATTCAGTAATTGAAAACTAGTTCATCCTAATAGAGGTTTGATTGTTTTGTGTGAATTGCTTTTTAAATGTATTTTGGAAAAATAGTTTAGGACAAATATTTTTATTGTATTATTTACATGTCACATCATTGACCCTTGGGCCACCAAGCAACAACTGACAACACCCTAACAACCACTAACAACAGCATGGCAACCATCTAGAACACCCTTACATCTTGGCACAGGTAAGACTTTTTAAAGATTAAAGACATCTAAGAATGTGGAAGAAACAGACGCAGACCCAGGAACAAGTGCCTTTTAACATATGCATGTCACATAATTACCTGTAAATCATAAATCGGCTGGAAAAATGAGTCCTGAATTCAACAGGATAAATTCAGCCAAAATCCAAACATTCTTCTTAAATAAACTAATCTTGCCCTATTCTGGCTTGTCTTTTGCCCTCTGGCAATCTGTGCTAAATCAATCCTGTTGGCAAACATGCCGTACTCAATGCAGCTCTGGTTAGACCTTGTGCTTCCCTCTGATGCCAGTCCCAGTTTGCAGTTTGAGGCCTGAGGGACATGACATACAGAGATAGCTGAGAGTGTTTGTGTGGATCATGTTACAACTATATCAAACACAAAGAGAGCTGCATTAACCAAACTAAGTTGATCACTAATCAGATTCTCCCTTCATGTCACCACAATATTTTCTAATCTAATTGTATAATCAAATGAAAGCTTTCATCATAGGATAAAGAGTGTGTGGCTCACTTATACTGGCACACACACAACCAAAGCACACCCAAGTTTAATGAGTTAACTGCCCTCTTGTGGTGTGAATAAAATACTACAACAACACAACATGTTAAAAGACACTTTTAATGCCATCCAAAGCACTTTACAGAACTCTATTTACAAGCCGAGACCCTTAGGAGCAACCTGAGACTGTGCATTTATAATGTTGACAATATTGTGATCACAGGATCACCTCAAACATTCAGTACATGCACATCACCTTAAAGCAGGGCTGGACTAGTAATCTGGCACACCTGGCATTTTCCTGGTGGGCCAATGCACATTGGGGGCAATCAGGGGCGGACTGGCCATCGGGAGAACCGGGCAGGCCGGTGGGTTTGCCGCGAAACAGGCCGCGATAAGTTAAATTGAGCCGATGCATCATGCAGAATGAACCACAAAACGGTGCCGCGATATGCAGAAAAGGACAACAACTTTTGGCTCAACCCACCCCACCCCGCTCATCAACTTTTGGGCCAGTTGCTATGTAAAATTCCGGGCCGATTTCTCTTCCCATTCCAGCCCTGCCCTAAAGTAATGTTTTGGGATAAAACAGGCTCTGCAACATGCTGCTGATTACCACACAGAATAATCTTAACTCGTCCTTTAGTTGTTAAAAGTGACAAAAATTGTGTTTACAGCGATACACTTGTAATGGAAGACTATGGGGCAAGTGTACCGGAGGGTTTCAAAGCAGAAATGTGAAGCTCGTATACAAAAATGTGCTATTTGAGCTGTAAAATTTGTTGAACGCTACTGAGAACACTTTAGGAATACTCAAAATTGCATTCCTAGATAAAGGATGAGCTTGTCCCCATTAGTGGATGTAAATGTTCTGATTGTATACCTGGTTTCAGACACAATGTTGGTTAAAGCTCCTCCCTGAAGATATTCCATGATTACCCAGAGTTCCTCCTCCACAAGAGCGCTCTTGAACATCTCCACCACGTTCCTGTGCTGATAGTCTCTCATGATTACCACCTGTGAACAAACCAGAAAGTTTTTTAGTCACATTATTGAACTGGGGCTTCGTTAAATCTTTTGTGCTATAAAATGTATGTCGACAATTTATTTCAAAATCCTCGAATGTTTCACCTCATTGAAGAGAAGTTCTCGCCGCTGCTGTCTCCTCAAATCCATCATCTTGACCGCCACCAACCGTCCGCTGTGTTTCTCACGGGCAATGCACACCACACCCGTTGAACCTTCTCCGATCTTCACAAAGTTCTCCAGGTATGACCGTGGGTCTCCTTTATCCACCACCATCAGCAGGGCGGCCTTGAACTGCTCATGGGTCACTTTGGGTGGGTCGGGCGGGGGTCGTGGCGAGGGGTGCTGGGGGGGTCTGAACGCAGGGGAACAGGTTCCCGGGGGGCTGTTGGCCAGGGAACCGGTGGGTGAGGGTCTGGGCTGAGATGGGCTGTCTTGTCTGGGGTACAGTCCTGGGTTTGGGCAGCCAGAGTGTCTCATAAAGGGGTCAGGGCCGGTGGGTCGATAACTGATGTTGGGTGATAGTCCAATAGTGTAGCTAGAAGAAGCATGGAAGGCTTTGTGTGGCCTGGTGCCACTCACGAGTGGACTGCTGGTACCGCTGTGCATATAGCCTGACTGGTGCCTTAAAGTGTCTGCCTATATCATTGAAAAACAAGAAAATAAAAACATTTACTGTTTTTCACGGTCAGTGATCTGCAGTCTGTGTTCTTTGAAAGTATCCTTGTGCGACTCCGCGTCCACATGTGTGGACGTTGTATTTTGGCTTTGCTATATACAACACACAATTGAATTTAATTAAACCAACTGATCTCAGTTCAGGAGCCTCTGAGCTGTCAGACAAAGCACCAAACAACATAGCACCGAGTTTATCTTTGGGAGAAATGCTAATAAAACTATATCTGGTATGAAACTTAATAAAGTTTTTACATTGAAACCTGTTTGAGTCAGAAGGTTAGAGTCTCTAGTTTCATCCGATATGCCATTTTTTAAATTTGAGTGATGTATCACAAAATGCCACGCTGGTAAACACAATGTACACTAAAGTGGACAATAGCACTAGGTTTTCATTAGAAATCCTACAAAGCATATTCTGACAAAGTTATAAATTATATTCACCCTTTGCTATATTGAAAGCACTACAACTACACATTATATGATTTGTATTATTTTTAAATGTACAGAAACTTCAAATCAGAAGATTGCAACACGCTCCAAAAAAGTTGAGACGGGGCAATCTCGTCTAATCTCGGTGTGTAAAGGGCAAGATGAAAACTATTTCTGAATGCACGTGATCTCTGATCCCTCAGACATCACTGTCTTAAAAAACATCATTCATCTGTAACGGATATCTTGAACATGGGCTTGGGATTACTTTAGTAAACCTTTGTTACTCGACATCCACAGATGCAAGTTAAGACTTTACTATGCAAAGGAGAAGCCGTACATCATCACAGTCCAGAAGAGTTGTCGACTTCTCTGTGCTTGGTCTCATCTTGGATGGAAAGTAGAACATTGGAACAAACTGTTTTAAAAACAAAAACAGCCATTGTGATCTCTGGGCCAAAGAAAGGGTCATCCAAGCTGTTATTAGCATCAGGTACAAAAGCCAATGTCTGTATGGGCCAGGGGCATGTCAGTGCCCATAGCATGGGTAACTCACACATCTGTGAGAACACCATGAATGCAGACAGATATGTACAAATTTTAAAGTGCCATATAATGCCATCCAGCACCATCTTTTCCAGGGACGTCTCGGCATTTTCAGCAGGACAACTTCTAACCACATACTGGCCGGATTACAAGTGCATGCCTGCGTAAACAGCGAGTGCGGTTGCTAGATTGGACTGCAGTCCTGACCATCTACAATTGAGAATGTGTGGCACATTATAAAGTGCACAATACGGCAACTAAAACCCCATAAAATTGGGCAGTTGAAGACTTGCAATATGGATGAATGTGGAAAATTCCACTTTCTAAAGTTAACAAACTTATGTCTTCAGTGCCTAAATGCTTAATAAGTGTTATTAGAAGAAATGGTGATGTTTCACAGTGGTAAACACTGACTGTCCCAAATTTTTTGGAGTGTGTTGCAATTTTTAAAAATTACTGTACAGTAAAACATCATATAATGTGCAGTTGTAGAGCATTCAATATAGCAAAGGGTGAATATAATTCACAAATCAATTGCAGGGAGAAATTGCAGACTCGGACTGAATTATGATTCGCGATTTTGTCCCGTTGAACCAATTAATTAAAATGAGTTTTCGTGCACTGGAAGGGGCGGATTTGGGATTTTTTTCATGACCACCACAATCGTTTAATGAGTAAAACAGATCTGCACAATAGTAAATACTGCATATAGATTATAAGAACATAGAATAAGTTGTAATAATAAAAGCAATCACTCTTCTTCAATTACTCATGCTAGTAGTTCAATTGATCCCTGTTACGAGTTTGCAACTGTCTACTGTTGCATGTTGAGCAGATGTCAAATGGGACCAAGGTAAATTCCAGCACCTCACGTGTTGCTAAATATATAAGATTCACAGATTCATTCCTGACAATTTCTAATGTGGTCAATTTTGGTTTCATGCTAATTTATGGTTGATTATCAAGCGAGACAGTAACAAATAATACATGTCTGTTTACCTTAAGGTCGTATGAAGAGTATGGTCTCCCAGGACTGTTTTGCGGGTGTACCAGTAGTCGGTTTGCAGTCCTCATATCAGGAGTGAGACCCCCGCTATCCCCATGAGGTGGTTGCATGGGCATCATGGGATTGTAGAAACAGGTAATAGGTCTCTGGTTGTGTGCGAACACAATGGGAAACTCTCTCCTCATCATGAGTCTCTCTGTCGGACTTCCAACATCTCCGCCCATATACATAGTTCTGGGGGGCTCTGGGACTGGGATGGGGGGTGGAGGAGGTGCGGATAGGACCGGAGGAGGTGGAGGCCCCCCCAAAGAGCTCATGCTGACTTCATAGGTTGACTTTGCTCTTGGCAGCACACCGTTGGGCTGCAAAGTGATGCTTTTCTTTAGACCCATATACGGCGTACCGGTTTCACTGTGGATGTTCCGTGACTTGTCGCCCCAGTGAGCATCCAGTTCATCCTGAGACGGCTCCAGTCCTTCATATTGGTATGTGTCACCCTCGCTCACCTCCCCGAGGCGGCCGAGCGACTGAGCTCTCTTGCGCGCCGATGGACTGCTTTTGCGCAGAGAGTTGGAGCTGGTGACTGACAGACGGTTCATGTCTGACAGCATGGCTGAGATGTAGTCTCCGTGGCCAATCATACTCCCTCGCACGATGGTCTGCGGAGGACGAGAGGGAGATTTTGATTAATGTGAACTGAAATCTGCTACTATTTAAAGAGTGTGTGAATTCACCAGGGCACAGATGATCTCAAAATGACACTTTCCTCTAAGGAGGCTATTTTTGGCTCATTCGTGTTTAGGAAATGTTGAATGACTGGTCAAATCTATCAAAGCTTGAAAATCAAAACTAAAGTAAAGCAAAACATATAAACAAATTATTAATGATTGGTGATGCTGTTTTGCAATAATGGGGTCATTCTGAGGATATTGTGCCATTTGTGTTCCATTTGAGTCCCCATGAATTACTTTGGTGTAGTGTGATGATTAGGCATGGTTTTAGGACAAGCGGATATTCTGAGCTTATAGCCCAGACCTCTATGGATACACATGGGGCCACCCTTTGAATTAAAATCTCCCATTTATGTCGAAAATACTAGAAAATTTAGTGTCCTCCTACTATGTTCATTTCTACAGAGAAATGCTATATATATATACAATTTCAGTCAGGATTTAGGCCCCATCACAGTGCAGAGACATGCACTTATCATCTGATCGTGTTAGTCATCATGTGATAGTGCTTTTAGATCTTAGTGCTGCATTCGACACGATAGATCACGACAATTCTCTTGAATAGGCTGGAGAATTATGTTGGCATTAGTGGAGTTGCATTAGCATGGTTTAGGTCCTATTTATCAGACCGCTACCACTTTGTATGTGTAAACGAGGAATTGACAAATCAAACAAAAGTTAAGTATGGAGTGCCACAGGGATCAGTTTTAGGGCCTCTACTTTTCTCCTTAAATACAGTATGCTTCCCCTGAGAGATATTATCAAGAATCATGTAATATGTTTACACTGTTATGCCAATGATACCCAACTTTATATTTCTTCTAAACCCAACGAAATTTCATAACTCTCCAAATTAGCAGAGTGTATCAATGAAATCAAAGTTTGGATGGCCAGAAATTTCCTACTCAATTCCGATAAAACAGAGGTACTAATGATTGGACTAAAAACCTCTGAAAATAAGCCGCTAAAAAATAGCGATATAGATCAAATATAACTCTGCAATAAATTCGATTTGTTTCCCTGTCTCAACCTGATTCATATCCAGAGGTTACCAGAGCTAGCCAGATCCAGCTCTGTTCATGCTTGGTGTCGGACTCCACTGCTATGTGCCGCTGAGAGATGACAACAAGCTACAGCCGGTGCCAGCCAGACATCACTTCAGTCATTTACTATGGACTTCAGAGGATGAACTGATGCCAACTCCAACTGTAAGACATGGGATACTTCATATGCCACTGCCTGTACCTTGGATTTAGGATGGACCCCAACAAACCTCACAGTTAATATGGTAATCTGGTAATCAGAAGGTTGCTGGTTCAAGCCCCACAGCCACCACCATTGTGTCCTTGAGCAAGGCACTTAACTCCAGGTTGCTCCGGGGATTGTCCCTGTAATAAGTGCACTGTAAGTCACTTTGGATAAAAGCTTCTGCCAAATGCATAAATGTAAATAAATGTAAATACATAGAGTATCATTTAATTGCCAACAAAAGCCTTCAGCATCCAACTAACAAAGGACAATTGCATTGTATTTATTGGATATAAATAGAATTATTATTTAATGATTTAAATAGTTATTTTTATGCACACTTTACAATCAAATTTAATCAAACTACATAATGATGACTTTAAGACTATATAAATATTACGGTTTAATTTTCTGTTAAAGCTGCTTTGAAACGATGTGTGCTGTGAAAAACGCATATCCCAAAAGACAATTGGGCTACCCTGTGCAATATATCTAAACATTTGGTAATTATGGTATCTAGATGGACTGTGATTGACAGTCGGGTTTTTTGGTATAACCGATACTGAAAGACTGGTATCATTACATACTGTATATGTAGCACTTAATATTGGTATTTTTGACATCCCTGCAAAAAACATTTGGGGTTTAAGTCCCGATAGCCCAAACCTAGCATCACCCATTGCAATGATATTTGTTAGTAAGTGTTACGTGGTGGTGGCATAGTGGGCTAAAGCACATAACTGGTAATCAGAAGGTTGCTGGTTCGATCCCCACAGTCACCACCATTGTGTCCTTGAGTAAGACACTTAACTCCAGGTTGCTCCGAGGGATTGTCCCTGTAATAAGTGCACTGTTTGGATAAAAGCGTCTGCCAAATGCATGAATGTAAATGTTACTATTTAGTTATCTATTTAAAAAAGTACATATATTCCAAACTTATTGTGACAGGGTTGAAACCACTGTAACCACATATTTAGAACTGGAGGAGATAGTTTAAGAATTGGTCATTAAAACAAAACAAAAATCATGTTTGTTGACCTGAAAAAATATGATTTCGTTAAAGTTCAGGAACCTTTTCAAGAGCTATAATTTAAAAAAAAAATGTAAAACAAATTCTTTTGCAATTTTCAGGCAATACTGGCACCATTTCCCAAGACAGACCCAAAATAAATTCAATGTAAGTTCAGTCTGAGAAAGCCACACGCAATTCCTTAACACTATATATACAGTATACACTGTGAAGAAAAGACATGATATTCATGAGTCTGTATTTTATATTTGCAACATATACTGACACAGCTGTCATCACGCAAGTGACATGAGGTACAAATATACCCTTAAAATCCATCATTCAACATGAAGACATTTTTCTATGAGCTCAGGGCACATTCAGAGACAAAATATAAACATCTCTGCCAGCTAAGGTGCAGAATTCATGTCAAATAGCCCAGAATCACAGTGCAGCATCCTGCCATTTCTGTGCATCATTTCCACTGAACAAGCTGCAAGGATTTTGAGTCATCATTTCTATATCTCTGCCAAGTATAAACCAAACTCTCCTTAAGATTCCATTGGACTTCCAAAATGAGCACTTATGCTTTCAAGCATTTGGCGTGCATGCTCATATTTAATTAGCTGCTGTTAGTGCTTCAAATCACTAAACCTAAGTATTAAACTTCAGTGTGTAACTCATCCTACATCATTTGTCCTAAAATGTAGAAATCTAGCCAATTGTATACTCTTAAGATGTTTACATATACTTCACATTTAATGGCTACACATTCATACATTGCATGCATAGATCTTTAGGATAGGATTTTTGCTTGGAGTTGCAGTTTTAATGGCTTAGTGTAACTCTGGTGGCACCTACATGTATCATTATTAATTGCCACTGTGAGGTAATACGTTTTTTCGTCCTCCGAGGATTCACATCTTCGAATCGTGTACACAGCAGGATGATTAGTTGAGACACATGATAGGAAAGAGACCAGGGTGACAGAGAAGTAAAAGCACGTTTCTAAGTGCAGTTACCTAATCTGACACGTCTCAACAAAATGCATTCTTTGAGGTATAATTTATGCACGTAACAGTCCAGGATGAGTTGAACACCGAACTTGGGGGTTATGAGTTGGTTAAAAACAATAGCCTTAACTATGAGCAACAGTAATAGTGATGATTGCCTTGACAAATATTAATAAATGCATTTGTTGATGTATGTAATTCTCACCTTCTTTGGTTTGAGTTCTACTGGTGTTATTCTGGAAGGGTCCACCATCGGTTTGGGTCTGCGTAGGTTCTCGATTAAACTCTGCCATTGTGTAGGAAGGCCGACGAAGACTCCATGCTTTGCATCAAATGATGTGTGAACACGATGCTCAAAGTTCTTCGGTGCTGAAATTTCTGGCCTCTTCTTTTTCTTTTTGCGAAACATTGTCAGATACTAGAGCTGAGATCTTTCATAAGAAAGAAACGGGAAGAAAATGGTTACAAAATTGTTATTTTAAATAGTAATATAGAAGGCAATCAATACATTTCACTGATATTAATCCATAATATGCTGTAAAGTTAGACTCCAGGCTCTTGCAAAAAGCATGTACAGTAGGTGGTATCAGGTAAAAACACTATGGTACTTTAATATACCACACTACTGAATAGTTACTGTACCAGTGTACTCGATGGTACTTCAAACAATACCATGGTACTACTGTGATACATTGCTAAAAACAATGATCTGTGGCGATAGTTCCTTTTTGGAACTATCGGTTATCGGCAACTATAGCACAGATTTTTTCAGATAACATATAGTTGCAAAAAGCAACTATAGAAATAAAAAATTATTAATATTCTTTCAGTTCTAATGAGTAGAGGTAGACTCATAAATCGGTTTTATAGAATGATCTGTGCCGATAGTTGCTTTTTGGAACTATCGGTTATCGGCAACTTCAGCACAGATGTTTTCAGATAACATATAGTTGCAAAAACCAACTATAGAAATAACAAATTATTAATATTGTTTCAGTTCTAATGAGTAGAGGTAGACTCATAAATCGGTTTTATAGAATGATCTGTGCCGATAGTTGCTTTTTGGAACTATCGGTTATCGGCAACTACAGCACAGATTTTTTCAGATAACATATAGTTGCAAAAAGCAACTATAGAAATAACAAATTATTAATATTGTTTCAGTTCTAATGAGTAGAGGTAGACCCATATATCGGTTTTACAGAATGATTGTGCCGATAGTTGCTTTTTGGAACTATCGGTTATCGGCAACTATTGGCATACATTTTTGATGATAACTGATATTTCCAAAAAGCAACTATCCGCACTGATTAATCATTAAAACCAATATATTGGCCTAACTTTACTTAAGTTTTTTTTTTCTGTGTCCGGAGCTGAAGGAGTTTGTATAACAGTGGCCTCTAAAGGTGAAATAAATACAATCATGTTGGTATTTGCTGTATCTAAATCCATTACCACTGAAAATCCATATTTTTATTCACACTTATGCATATTTTGTTATTTTAGATAATCGAGTGTTTTAAATTGAAGAGAGGGCATGCATAGAAAAATTTGACTATATGTAAACATGCCCCATCAGCACATTGTGTCTCCAACTTCATATCTTATAAATAATAATAAACCTTATTCCTCAATAAATCTCATCTGGTTATATACAGTATATATACACACAAAGCCCTTCATCTGGTGAATATTTACCGGTAGTCTATTAAAAGCTATATTTGGAAAATATTTAAATGCCAAGGATTGTAATTGAGGCAAGTCTCTGTCATTTTAAAATTTGCCTCCCCGGTGTTTTGAGGTCTGTTTATAGATAAAAAGTCCTGTGTTATGCCAAATCGTACATATTTTTCGAGTTATACTCAGGATTTTGGTTGAGCAATAAAAAGGCATCTTGAATTTTATTCATTTTGGACTCTTGTAGCTTCTATATCTGTGCCCGCATAGTAAGGACAGACTAAGAAATTGTTTTTAAATATTCAATAAATCAATTGTAAATCAATATCGGCCGATTCATCGGTTATCGGCCGTTTCTACCATCTTAGTTATCGGCATCGGCAAAATCAACTATCGGTTGATTTTCTCTAAAAATGAGTGATTATTACAAGGCACAAAGAAACTGAGCGATACTGCCAGAATTTACCGAGATATCTATTTATGTCAAAAGAAAATGTCTTCCAAACTTAATATATAAATATAAATAATATTCAAAGTACTATAATTTAGTAAAAATAATATATGTCCAAAAAACATCAAATTACCATGGTTGTTTTTTAATGTCTTTTCTATTTTTGTCAGTCCATTTTTGCATATCACAGTTACACTTAAGCTGACTAAAATGTGTTGCATCAAGGCAAAAGCACTATAAGTCATCACATTTGTTCTAAGAATAGAAAATCCAACACAGACACAACTCCCAATTCAATGTTAGCATTTTTAATCCGTAAAAAAATCATCATCTCTGCCTGACATCTAAATCTTCTTTGGTCTGGTCGTCTTCCACATCGAAGTCTTTTTTTGTGTGTGCTTAAGAGCACCTCTATCAGCAGGCTTTCGGAGAGATCTGCATGAGTTCACATGTGAAATGAAGTATCTCTGCTCAATTAGGGCTTACTCTCTCAGACAGGCCTTTACATGACAGACGGGGAACACAGAGGGCCTGTGGCTCGTGCCTTTGGGTTCAAAGTGCGTTAACTTGAAACTCTCAAAGCAGCTGACCTCCCATCACACTAAAGGACTACTAATAACACATGCTGAAACATCAGCTCTCTCTCTCTCTCTCTCTCATCTAGGGAAAACATCCATTCATGTCATTGTCTTCTTGCCAATGAGTTATTTGAAAGGCAAGGACGGTTTATGTAGCCTTTTTCTAGTTTAGTAAAATGTGCTCAGGTAATGAAACTACTGTCCATTACAAAATGATCCCGAATCTTGTCAGATTTATATCATTTTTCTATTTTCTAGGGGCCCAATTCCCAAAAATATAATTTCCAGGGATGAGGATTAACACCTCTAAATCTGAGGCAATGGTTCTCAGCAGGAAACCGATGGAGTGCGTACTCCGGGTAGGGAAGGAGGTATTGCCCCAAGTGAAGGAGTTCAAGTACCTTGGGGTCTTGTTCACGAGTGAGGGGACAATGGAGCGGCAGGTTGGCCGGAGAATCGGGGCAGCGGGGGCGGTATTGCACTAATCTATCGCACCATTGTCACGAAAAGAGAGCTGAGCCGGAAGGCAAAGCTCTCAGTCTACTGGTCAATTTTCATTCCTACCCTCACCTATGGTCATGAAGGCTGGGTCATGACCGAAAGAACTAGGTCACGAGTACAAGCGGCCGAAATGGGTTTCGTCAGAAGGGTGGCGGGCTTCTCCTTTAGAGATAGGGTGAGGAGTTCAGTCATCCGTGAGGAGCTCAGATTAGAGCCGCTGCTCCTTTGCGTCGAAAGGAGTCAGTTGAGGTGGTTTGGGCATCTGGTAAGGATGCCTGCTGGCCGCCTCCCTAGGGAGGTGTTTCAGGCACGTCCAGCTGGGAGGAGGCCTCGGGGAAGACCCAGGACTAGGTGGAGAGATTACATCTCCACACTGGCCTGGGAATGCCTCAGGGTCCCCCAGTCAGAGCTGGTTAATGTGGCTTGGGATAGGGAAGTTTGGGGCCCCCTGCTGGAGCTGCTGACCCTTGCTCAAGGACACAATGGTGGTGGCTGTGGGGTTCAAACCAGCAACCTTCTGATTAACAGTTATGTGGTTTAGCCCACTATGCCACCACCACTTCCCAATGTGCTCTAAGTCCTTGTGGTGGCGTAGTAACTCGCCTCAATCCGGTGGCGGAGGATTCATCAGGTGTCATTTCTCAAGAGCATGTGAAGGGGAGCTAGGAGGCTAGGCAAGTTGGGTAGAAACTAAACAAACCCAATTAGGCCTTTAGTTCAGTGGCATTTGTGGGACATGGAGTTTCCACTAGAGCTGTGAAAGCTTTGTCTTTTAGCAGGTGTAACCCTTGGTCATCCTTCGTGTGACCCAAGTAGCACACTTCTTTTTGTAGGAATTCACATTTGTTCATTTTAAGACACAATCCAGAATACTGCAACCTTGTGAGCGCTGCTTTCAGGTTTTCTAAGTGCTTTTTTCTCATTGATGCCAGTGAATAATATATTGTCAAGATAGTCTGCCACATCTGCAATTCCCTGTAGTAACCCTTCCATGGTCCTTTGGAATATGGCATGAGCCGACGACACTCCAAAGGGAAGGTGATGGTAAGTAAACATCCCTTTGTGAGTGTTGATTGTAAGATATTATTTGGAGTCTTCATCCATAACAGTTTGTTGGTTGGCTTGGCTCATGTCTAGTTTTATAAACGATGAGCCCCTAGTCAAGGCTGCAAAGAGGACTTCTACACAAGAGTTTGGATATTGTTCCAAAGGCGAGACTTGATTTATGATGAGTGTATAGTCTCCGCACAGTCTGAGGGATCCATCTGGTTTTAGGATCGGAACGACTGGCGCTGCCCACTCTGACAATTTTACTGGCGTCAATATGCCCTCACTGAGCAGTCTGTTAATGTCTGCATCAACTTCAGAGCGCATTGCAAAGGACACTGATCTCAGGTGAAAAAATCTGGGGGTGGACCCGGCTTTAATGTGTATTGCCCAATTCCTTTTTATTTCACCATAACATAAATGTATCTGCGTCAACCTGCTTCTGCCAAGTAAACTAGGGCCATCTCTATCTACTACGATGAAAGGAAGTTTGTTGTCTACTCCTGGTATGTAACATCCACATTAGCTGCTCCTATTACATTAATAGGCTGACCTGTGTATGTCTCCAGCTTGATTTTCACAGGTTTCATTGCTGGGCTTTGTGCTTTTCCCCTTGTTTCATTCATGACAGTAATTCCGCATACAGTGTCTAATTCACAGTTGACATCTAGTCCTTTTACAGTCAGTTCAACTGTGCATGGTTTCACTTTTTCCAATTCTCATACTTCCTAGCTGGTAATTGAGATTTTCCAGTGCAAAGGTATTCTCAAAGGTACCATCATCATCCTTCTCTTCCACTTTGTGGGACCTATGCTGCAGAGCCGCTCCTGCCGTGTCTCTTTTAAAGTTAGATCTCGGAGTCCTATCTTTTTTTTTTTGCATTGCTGCAAGCTTGAGCAATGTGACCGATTTTCATTCTTATATTGGCATCCAGCTGCCATGTAGTTTGTCCCATAACATTGTCCTCTGTCAGTATTAACACGGTATTCTCTCTTACTGTGTATGGGCGCTAAAGAGCTTTTTACTCTGTGACATGAAGAGGGAGAGGGCTTTAGTAAATCTTGCACATTTTTATTTGCAGCTTCAACTGACAAGGCAATTTTTAATGCATTGCCAAATGTTAAATTGGGTCCTGCAAGCAATCTTCTATGCATTCTGTCATCAATGATGCCGCAAACAATCCGGTCTCTTACATTTACATTTATGCATTTGGCAGATGCTTTTATCCAAAGTGACTTACAGAGCCCTTATTACAGGGACAATCCCCCTGGAGCAACCTGGAGTTAAGTGCCTTGCTCAAGGACACAATGGTGGTGGCTGGAACCAGTGTCCTTCTGATTACCAGATTACCAGTTATGTGCTTAGACCACTACACCACCACCACTACAATGTCTCTTAACATTTGCCTTTTTAAACTTAGCGGTATTCAAAATGCTTTACACTGTGACTCATTCACCCATTCACAAAGATTGCAAAGATCCCCCATTTTAGCCTTAACAGACTGTAGGGGCAAGTGCTGTTAGCGAGCACCTATGAAGGCCGGAACGGTACACGAGGGAGTTGGCCAGCACCACGCCCGACCGCCTTTGTCTTCCCAGTGGTGATGTTTACACACTGCACCAGGTACTCATTTTAGGCTGAGTCGACCTAGGGGAGGCCCAGGACCGGTTCAGATAATCGTCACTGGTGTTGGCCATGAGCGGGAATCGAACTCGGGTCGCCAGGTTCATAGCGCAGCGCGCTAACTTCTACAACTACAAGGACACTTCTCGTCTTTGGACACACATTACTCGGAACGAATCAAAGCAAACTTTTATCATTTATCAACAAATATTTACTGTACATGTTCTCACATTCAAATCTACAAGCTCTCGAGTTTTGCAACACTTTTACCTTCCAACAGACGTCTACCAGATTTGGTGGCATATGCGATGATTTACTTGCAATGAAGAGGGCTGAAAAGTAAGAGTAGTATGGTTGCTATTCTACGCTTAGCCAAAGATAGCATTAACACAACATAAATCATTCAGCAGAACATTTCACTTTAGCATTGTAACATTTCACTAAGCATCAGAGAACTTATTATTTCTCTTTTGTTTTCCTTGTATAAGCAGCTCAAGCAGTGTTAACAGAGAAATACAATCTAAACTAGTTTGCTCACTGGCGGCAGCTGATAACAGCTCTTTACACACCAAACACACAGTAGAACTGCTGCTCCATAAATGGATTGCCTTTCTGTTTTTACAGCTAACGTCAGCTGTCTCTTTTGAAAACATGCATCCATGAAATATCACCTTGTGGTGTTGAATGTTTTACCATGTTATAAAAATAATAATTATATTTCTCGCCATACATTGAGCTTTCACTGTACGACAGCCAGTTTATACCAATATTGCTTTGTATGGTAGAGCAGTTATCCTTATTATGGATTTACTAGACAGAACAAATTGAGGTTTACATGTAAAGGGACATCACATGACTCGTGTCAGCACTGCAGAATACATTGAAGTATATGAAGTGAGTGATATTTATACACGTAAAGGGTCATCAAATGACTTCTCTCAGCGCTGCAGAATACATTGAAGTCTATGAAGTGAGGGATATTTATATGCGTAAAGGGTCATCACATGACTCGCGTCAGCACTGCAGAATACATTGAAGTCTATGAAGTGAGTGATATTTATAAGTGTAAAGGGTCATCACATGACTCGTGTCAGCACTGCAGAATACATTGAAGTCTATGAAGTGAGTGATATTTATACGTGTAAAGGGTCATCACATGACTCGCGTCAGCACTGCAGAATACATTGAAGTCTATGAAGTGAGTGATATTTATACGAGTAAAGGGTCATCACATGACTCGTGTCAGAGCTGCAGAATACATTGAAGTCTATGAAGTGAGTGATATTTATACGCAGAGGTCACACAGATCGAGTCAGATACACAGTAATGACATCACATGATCGTCAGAGCTGCAGAATACATTGAAGTCTATGAAGTGAATGATATTTATACGAGTAAAGGGTCATCACATGACTCACGTCAGCACTGCAGAATACATTGAAGTTTATGAAGTGAGTGATATTTATACGAGTAAAGGGTCATCACATGACTCGTGTCAGCGCTGCAGAATACATTGAAGTCTATGAAGTGAGTGATATTTATACGTGTAAAGGGTCATCACATGACTCGTGTCAGCACTGCAGAATACATTGAAGTCTATGAAGTGAGTGATATTTATAAGTGTAAAGGGTCATCACATGACTCGTGTCAGCACTGCAGAATACATTGAAGTCTATGAAGTGAGTGATATTTATACGTGTAAAGGGTCATCACATGACTCGCGTCAGCACTGCAGAATACATTGAAGTCTATGAAGTGAGTGATATTTATACGAGTAAAGGGTCATCACATGACTCGCGTCAGCACTGCAGAATACATTGAAGTCTATGAAGTGAGTGATATTTATACGAGTAAAGGGTCATCACATGACTCGCGTCAGCGCTGCAGAATACATTGAAGTCTATGAAGCGAGTGATATTTATACGAGTAAAGGGTCATCACATGACTCGCGTCAGCACTGCAGAATACATTGAAGTCTATGAAGCGAGTGATATTTATACGAGTAAAGGGTCATCACATGACTCGCGTCAGCACTGCAGAATACATTGAAGTCTATGAAGTGAGTGATATTTATACGAGTAAAGGGTCATCACATGACTCACGTCAGCACTGCAGAATACATTGAAGTCTATGAAGTGAGTGATATTTATACGAGTAAAGGGTCATCACATGACTCGCGTCAGCACTGCAGAATACATTGAAGTCTATGAAGTGAGGGATATTTATACGTGTAAAGGGTCATCACATGACTCACGTCAGCACTGCAGAACACATTGAAGTCTATGAAGTGAGGGATATTTATACGAGTAAAGGGTCATCACATGACTCGCGTCAGTGCTGCAGAATACATTGAAGTCTATGAAGTGAGTGATATTTATACGAGTAAAGGGTCATCACATGACTCACGTCAGCGCTGCAGAATACATTGAAGTCTATGAAGTGTGTGATATTTATGTGTAAAGGGTCATCACATGACTCACGTCAGCGCTGCAGAATACATTGAAGTCTATGAAGTGATGTCACACCAAAGTGTTTTTCACACACACGTTTTTGCTTCACCAATAATGTCTTTGAGATACTAAGCAACAATAAATATTTAAAAACTGTACAAATTTGTGAAGAGACATTGATTGTCTCATAATTTATTTTAATTAAATATTACCTTTGTTTAGGAATATCAGAGACCCCAGTTATTGAACTCATTTAAATTTAAATGAAACGCTTCTAAACATAAACAAGTCCTTTTATTACTTTCTGCT
>NC_068291.1:43874316-43991816 GCF_025860055.1 Xyrauchen texanus
ATAACTTACACTGGAAGAGTAGGCAGCATTATAACTTTATTTAATAACTGTTTAATAATTGATTGAAGCATCAGTGTAATCACCATCTGTCTCTCGTCAAGTGATATTGATGAATCGTTCATTATTATGCTTATGTAAATTAGCAGGCAAGTGTCTTAAAACCATTTTTGATGGTTGACTTGCAAATAAATATGTCATTTTATTTTCCTGAACTATTATTTACCAGTAATAAAAATATAAAATTATTCAGAACACCTTAGCAACCACATAACAATGCACTAGAAACCACCCATAACACCCTAGCAACCACCTAGAACACTCTAGCAACCACCCAGAACATCTAGGCAACCACATTGAAACACTCTGGCAACCACACACAACACCCTAGCAACCACACAGAGCACCTTAGCAACTGTATAGGACTGCACAAGCAACCACACAGAACACCTTAGCAACCACACAGAACACCTTAGCAAACACATAGCAATGAACTCAAAATAAAACATTATTCAGAACACCTTAGCAACCGCATAACAATGCACTAGAAACCACCCAGAACACCCTAGTAACCACCTAGAACACTCTAGCAACCACCCAGAACATCTTGGCAACCACATTGAAACACTCTGGCAACCACACACAACACCCTAGCAACCACACAGAACACCTTAGCAAACACATAGCAATGAACTAAAAATAAAAAATTATTCAGAACACCTTAGCAACCGCATAACAATGCACTAGAAACCACCCAGAACACCCTAGCAACTACCTAGAACACTCTAGCAACCACCCAGAACATCTTGGCAACCACACACAACACCCTAGCAACCACACAGAACACCTTAGCAAACACATAGCAATGAACTAAAAATAAAAAATTGTTCAGAACACCTTAGCAACCGCATAACAATGCACTAGAAACCACCCAGAACACCCTAGTAACCACCTAGAACACTCTAGCAACCACCTAGAACACCCTAGCAACCACCCAGAACATCTTGGCAACCACATTGAAACACTCTGGCAACCACACACAACACCCTAGCAACCACACAGAACACCTTAGCAAACACATAGCAATGAACTCAAAATAAAACATTATTCCGAACACCTTAGCAACCGCATAACAATGCACTAGAAACCACCCAGAACACCCTAGTAACCACCTAGAACACTCTAGCAACCACCCAGAACATCTTGGCAACCACATTGAAACACTCTGGCAACCACACACAACACCCTAGCAACCACACAGAACACCTTAGCAAACACATAGCAATGAACTAAAAATAAAAAATTATTCAGAACACATTAGCAACCACATAACAATGCACTAGAAACCACCCAGAACACCCTAGCAACTACCTAGAACACTCTAGCAACCACCCAGAACACCCTAGCAACCACCTAGAACACTCTAGCAACCACCCAGAACATCTTGGCAACCACATTGAAACACTCTGGCAACCACACACAACACCCTAGCAACCACACAGAACACCTTAGCAAACACATAGCAATGAACTCAAAATAAAAAAAATATTCAGAACACCTTAGCAACCGCATAACAATGCACTAGAAACCACCCAGAACACATTGGTAACCACCTAGAACACCCTAGCAACCACCCAGAACATCTTGGCAACCACACTGAAACACTCTGGCAACCACACACAACACCTTAACAAACACATAGCAATGAACTAAAAATACAAAAGTATTCAGAACACATTAGCAACTGTTGTGGTGTCACAACAAACAGCAAATACGCTGGGTTCTTGATCGTAGCGCAACATATGACATACCATAGTGGAACAGTAAACTGTCTGGTATAGTTCAGTAGTATGTAGCTGTATGCAGTTAACGCAGCTCCCTATAAGCAGACTATGCAGTCTGTGTAGGGCACCAACTCCTTAGGGGGGGCACCAGAAAGTCCACAGGCTGCCCTTACTCGAACATTACACGTTATTCAAGGACCCGAAAGGAGTTGTGGAACACAGATGATCGCTTCACGCTTATATCACGCGTACCCAACTGTATTTATCATGAGTTAAAATGGCTTTTTGGCCAACGTTAAGTGTTGATATTGACCTGAGAAGTCAGTGAGTATTTCAGCTGTAGTAGTTGAAGAGTTTGTCTGTACATTTCTGGTTGATGAACTCAGTGGCCTCTTGCTCGGTTTAATCAAAGCTGTTCTGGTCTTCTGGGAGTCCCTTAAATAATTGTACTCTCAGCAGATAAAGATGTCTCATCAGGACAGCAGGACGAAGCTGAACCAGTTCTCTGGGGTTTTATTTATTGATGTGGTGAACGTCCCTCGTGAGAGCTTGAACTACATTTGCCTACAAAGGGCCATGATTCATTTTCTGTTGTTCTTTTCTGGCCATTAGATTGCATCTATATGGGACAAAATAGTCACTGTTTCTGATGGCATGAACACAGTCCGGTCACCGACAGTCTAACGCATATTGGAGACAAAAAAGACATGAGTTTGCTAAAATTACTACGGCATATTCTGCTTTAATCTTTAGTGAAATAATCAGCATGCACACTGAAACAGAAATTATGTGTTGTATTAACGTTTATGCATTTGGAAGACACTTTTATCCAAAAAGTGGATAAAACACCTTAGCAACCTCATAACAATGCACTAGCAACCACCCAGAACATATTGGCAACCACATTGAAACACTCTGGCAACCACACACAACACCCTAGCAACCACACAGAGCACCTTAGCAACTGAATAGGAATGCTCAAGCAACCACCCAGAACATATTAACAGCCATATAGAAATACCCTGGCAACAACCCAGAACACATTAGCAACTGCATAACAATGGTCTAGCAACCACCCAGAACACCCTAGAATCCACCCAGAACATCATGGCAACCACATTCAAACACCCTGGTGAACACCCACAACACCCTAGCAACCACCCAGAACACCTTAGCAACTGTATAAGAATGCCCTAGAGACCACCCTGAACAGCTTAACAACCACATAGAAATGCTCTGGCAACCATCCACAACACCCTAGCAACCACCTAGAACACTCTAGCAACCACCCAGAACATCTTGGCAACCACACTGAAACACTCTGGCAACCACACACAACACCCTAGCAACCACACAGAGCACCTTAGCAATCACATAGCAATGAACTAAAAATACAAAAGTATTCAGAACACATTAGCAACTGCATAACAATGGTCTAGCAACCACCCAGAACACCCTAGACTCCACCCAGAACACTCTAGCAACCAAACAGAACACCTTAGCAACTGTATAAGAATGCCCTAGTATCCACCCAGAACACCTTATTAACCACCCAGAACATCTTAACAACAACATAGAAATGCCCTGGCAACCATCCACAACACCCTAGCAACCACCCAGAACACCTTAGCAATCACATAGCAATGAACTAAAAATACAAAATTATTCAGAATACATTAGCAACAACATAACAATGCTCTAGTAACCACCCAGAACACCTTAGTAACCACCCAGAACATATTAACAACCACATAGAAATGCCCTGGCAACCATCCACAACACCCTAGCAACCACCCAGAACAATCACATAGCAATTAACTAAATATACTACATTATTTGGAATACATCAGCAACCACATAACAATGCCCTAGTAACCACACAGAACACCTTAGCAACTGTATAAGAATGCACTAGTAACCACCCAGAACATCTTAACAACCACATAGAAATGCCCTGGCAACCAATTATTATTAAAAAATAATAATAATTGTATAATTTTGGACTTTTAACTGTGAACATTTCTAAAACACACGAAGGACTCTTTATTTTGAAATGGCATAGCCTTGGGTCCGTTACAATGCATGTCATATTTACCCAATTAAGCTTTTTATAGCCTAGATATTATTATTATTATTCACAATATGAAGTTGGAAACATGACGAATGTGATGACGAGCGACATTTCCATAAAGTCCGATTTTCCTTTGCAAGCCCTCGTTTCAATTTAAAGAAACGTCATTTTCAGAGGAACTATTGTCAAATATCGGCATTGATTTTTGCCGATAACCTTCGAATAGCAACTATAGAAGATACTTCCAAAAAGCAACTATCGGCACCGATTAATTCGGTCTACCACTCATTTTTGCATCACCCTTTAATTCAACTTGTGGTCATTTTATGTCAACATAACTACAAAACTTTTGTTAGTTGTTTCAAATTAGCTTAATTATAATTGTTTTCTTCCTAATTTAATTGGCTTATTCTCAAATTATTTTGAGAATTTTTTTATTTATTTTTTGGAGGAAAAAGAAAATATTTGAAGAAGAAAAAATATTGACAGAAATGCCAATAGACAAAAGTCTGGCTATGCCAAAATTGCCTAATTTCCAATTTCCACTAGAATGTTTTCATCTTACCTCCAACTAATTATAATCAAAGCCCTCAAATGAACAATTCTTGGAGATCGTGACTAGAATCCAAGTTTGTGCCAAACCCAAAACCAATGATGGATTTTGTGGCTGTTTGCCATCTTCATCTCTTGATTTGGATGTCTCTTTATGTTTTCTTCACTTTTTACCACCTTATTCCCTTTGGAATATTTGGACACTGTCCCAAGAAGAAAGCAATCCCCTGTTGCGCCTATGTTTGTCTTGGCTGGGGCCAGTGGCATCGTTTGTCATTGCCGTGACAGTCCCATCACAGTGACGCCAGTGAAGTGTGAAGCAGTGCTTCAGATATGCTGTGACAAAATCTAAACGCTCGAGCTGTATGTCATCTGTCCTCATTCACATCTATATCTCTCACCTCTTCTCCACATCTTTCACTTATTTCCTCCCTCTGTATCCTCTATATGATCTCCACTTCCTCTATAGAGAATCAGCCATTGATGAGGAATTACACAAGAGCTGCTGACCTGTACTGAACAGTGAATGCAAGCGACCCTTAAAGAATAAAATGAGTTTGACCATCTTAAAGACACTGTTGAGTTTTTAGTCCATCTCTGTTAACTTTGAGGCATCTACATTTCAGAAATGTAGATACCTCAATGTCACTAATAGAGCTATCAATTAATTAAAATTTGTAATCAAATTATTAACATGACATGATGATTAATTTATTAATTAATTTTAAATCTCAAAGTTAATTCAATATAAATACATTACATATATATATATGTGTGTATGTATGTATATGTGTATATATGTGTATGTATGTATGTGTGTGTATGTATGTGTGTGTGTATATGTATGTGTATGTATGTGTGTGTGTGTGTGTGTATGTATGTGTGTATATATGTACATTTACATTTATGCATTTGGCAGACACTTTTATCCAAAGCGACTTTCAGTGCACTTATTACAGGGACAATCCCCCCGGAGCAACCTGGAGTTAAGTGCCTTACTCAAGGACACAATGGTGGTGACTGTGGGGATTGAACCAGCAACCTTCTGATTACCAGTTATGTGCTTTAGACCACTACACCACCACCACTCCATATATATGTATATGTATGTATGTACAGTATATGTGGCAGGGCGGAGGGCGTGGCCGGGTCGTGATCCTACACACCCGGTCCCATATTAGGCTAATCAAGCTTTCGAGAGGTATAAAGGTCGACTGCAGAGGATCATGTGGGGGAGAGAGATCGTTTACGGACACGTCTGTCATGTGTGTGTTTGTGTCCTTGTTTTTAAGTTTACCAATTAAACTATTATTTATATTGTCAAGCCGGTTCTTGCCTCCTCCTTTCCATTGATCCCTTTACAGTATATATGTATGTATGTAAATATGTGTATATATGTATATATGTGTATGAGTATAGAAGTACAGAGTATAGAAATGATTATACTATAAAATCGATGTGAGAGTGCTACGCTTGGATAAATGTGATGGAAACACTCTGAGTTGGTATTGAAACCCTTTGATGGCAGACTTTGGTATCTTGAGCAAACATGAGCACAGTTTGAGACATTATTGAGATCTCTTCTGAAGCTCTAGAGGAGACGTGAGATTACTAGAGGAACTTCTGAGAAGCAGCAGACTTGAGCAAAACGTTACATTTAATCTCATTACTGTCTATTCAGATATGAAAGAGATCTCATTTGTACTTTTTCCTGGGTGAGCAGAGCAACTGTGCCAGTTGTGTAGTGGGATGAGAGCAGTCTCTTAGCTTGATATTCCTGGCCTAGTTTGAACAAGTAATGTTGCCATTTACCAACTAGCATTTATATCAAAGGATTTACTCTCAAATGTAATTGTCTACTGTTTAAACATCAGATCCCTGTTTTTACTGTAAACACAACTATGGACACTAAACTCACATTAGCATCTATTTTTGGGTGAAAGGATCGTCTGGCGTCTAAGTGTGCATGTTGGTTGACATTATGATGATTTCAAATCTCATGAAATCAAATTTTTGTTACGTTATCAGATTTATTGAATGGCTGGTATTCGGTAGTTATCACCAGTGTATTGCTGTGCACTTAAACACACTTAATGTCTATTAAAATCCTTGATAACTTGTGAGAGCCTTTAGTAACATCTGTATGCATCAAGACAGACACTATTGAAAATATGAGGAATTTGCATTGGGTGAAGATTTCATTTGAATTAAAAACTACTCCTTATGATTGAATCCTTTCAGGTATTTGGTCACATGTTTAGAAATTAGGGTTATATTAGGTTAGGATAGGTTAGATTAGGGTTATATTAGGTTAGGAAAGGTTAGATTTGGGTTATATTAGGTTAGGAAAGGTTAGATTTGGGTTATATTAAGGTTATAATAGGTTAGGAAAAGTTAGATTAGGGTTAGATAAGGTTAGGAAAGGTTAGATTAGGGTTATATTAGGTTAGGAAAGGTTAGATTAGGGTTATATTAAGGTTATATTAGGTTAGGAAAGGTTAGATTAGGGTTATATTAAGGTTATATTAGGTTATGAAAGGTTAGATTAGGGTTATATTAAGGTTATATTAGGTTAGGAAAGGTTATATTAGGGTTATATTAGGTTAGGAAAGGTTAGATTAGGGTTATATTAAGGTTATATTAGGTTAGGAAAGGTTAGATTAGGGTTATATTAAGGTTATATTAGATTAGAAAAGGTTAGATTAGGGTTAGATTAGGTTAGGAAAGGTTAGGGTTAGATTAGGTTAGATTAAGGTTAGATTAGGTTAGAAAAGGTTAGATTAGGGTTATATTAAGGTTATATTAGGTTAGGAAAGGTTAGATTAGATTAGGGTTAGATTAGGGTTATATTAGGTTAGGAAAGGTTAGATTAGGGTTAGATTAGGGTTATATTAGGTTAGGAAAGGTTATATTAGGGTGAGATTAGGGTTATATTAGGTTAGGAAAGGTTAGATTAGGGTTAGATTAGGGTTATATTAGGTTAGGAAAGGTTAGATTAGGGTTAGATAAAGGTTATATTAGGTTAGGAAAGGTTAGATTAGATTAGGGTTAGATTAGGGTTATATTAGGTTAGGAAAGGTTAGATTAGGGTTAGATAAGGGTTATATAAGGTTAGGAAAGGTTAGATTAGATTAGGGTTAGATTAGGGTTATATTAGGTTAGGAAAGGTTAGATTAGGGTTATATTAGGTTAGGAAAGGTTAGATTAGGTTAGAAAAGGTTAGATTAGGGTTATATTAGGTTAGGAAAGGTTAGATTAGGTTAGGAAAGGTTAGATTAGGGTTAGATTAGGGTTATATTAGGTTAGGAAAGGTTAGATTAGGGTTAGATTAGGGTTAGATTAGGTTAGGAAAGGTTAGATTAGGTTAGGAAAGGTTAGGGTTAGATTAGGTTAGGAAAGGTTAGATTAGGGTTAGATTAGGGTTATATTATGTTAGGAAAGGTTAGATTAGGGTTAGATTAGGTTAGGAAAGGTTATATTAGGTTAGGAAAGGTTAGATTAGGTTAGGAAAGGTTAGATTAGGGTTAGATTAGGTTAGGAAAGGTTAGGGTTAGATTAGGTTAGGAAAGGTTAGGGTTAGATTAGGTTAGGAAAGGTTAGATTAGGGTTAGATTAGGGTTATATTATGTTAGGAAAGGTTAGATTAGGGTTAGATTAGGTTAGGAAAGGTTAGATTAGGTTAGTAAAGGTTAGATTAGGGTTAGGTTAGGGTTATATTAGGTTAGGAAAGGTTAGATTGGGGTTAGATTAGGTTAGGAAAGGTTAGATTAGGGTTAGATTAGGTTAGGAAAGGTTAGATTAGATTAGGATACTATTAGGTTAGGTAAAGTTAGATTAGATTAGAGTAATATTAGATTAGATTAGGGTTAGGTTAGGTTCTTTTGGGGGGGTGGGTTAGGGTAGGTTAAATTAAGGTTAGATTAGGTAGGTTAGGTTAAGTTTGGTAAAGTCAGGTTAGGGTTAGGACTATGCTTCGTTTTGGGGGGGGGTGGGTTAGGGTTAGGTATTCCTGGCCTAGTTTGAACAAGTAATGTTGCCGTTTACCAACTAGTATTTATTAAGGTTTTACTCTCAAATGTAATTGTCTACCGTTTCAAACCCATCAGATCCCTATTTTTACTGTAAACACAACTATGGACACTAAACTCACATTAGCATCTATTTTTGGGTGAAAAGATCGTCTGGCGTCTAAGTGTGCATGTTGGTTGACGTTCTGATGATTTCAAATCTCATGAAGTCTAATTTTTGTTACGTTATCATGTACGTATTGGTGGGGTGGGGGGGTTAGGGGTGCTTAAATCCTGATCTTTCACAGGTACAGAACACCCAACGAACACCCGCGCCTCCCCAGACCGATAGCCAATACATTTAGATGCCTTCATTGTATCGATTTGAATTTCGTTTCGTTGATTTGTTGGTCTTTACATGTCCTACCTTTTAATACAAGCCAAGTCGTATGATATTTTAGAATTTCGCCTTCTCATACAATTTATTAAGTATAAGTTTAATGAGACAAATCTCAGTGACCTTGATTGGACCTGTATCTAGGGTTGTCCACTTGAGATTTGTCTGCCTGAAATGAACATTACACCAGGTGTGAACAGAGTCTAAAAGAGGACTGACAACCGTATTCTGCTGCTGTGTGAACGAATATTTAGAGAGGAGTTTGAGGTGTTGTGTGAGGGGAGGGTGACAGTATTTCCATATCACTGCAGTCTTTCACAGCTTTACCTCCTGTTTAGCCTTTCAAAATGCTCCTTTATTGTCATCTTAGTGCATGTCTCCCATCACCCACTATCTCTGCCTCTCTCCAACGATGCAGCACAAAGCAGCACCACCAATGAATCTCAACCTCATTGCATTTGCTCTGTCTTTTTCCCAACAAACTATTTGAGAGCATGATCATAGGTTGCATATGCATGCAGAAACATTCCTTACCTTGCCGTTGTGTGATGAATTGAGAAGCCTCTCCTTGGAAGAGGCTTTGTGAGGCTGAATTAACACGCACTCTCACACACGGTCACACAAGCCCTCAATCAGCCTCCCCACTGCAGGCAGCCGCTCGCATGAGAGAGCCTGATGCATTTGTGCCTGCAGCTGCATGCATGCACGGCCATCTCATCTCAGTGCTGCATGTTGCAGACGATACATTCAGCTCGAAAGTGTCCATTTGATCTCACAGCATCCCTTGTTACTGGTCCTGTAATGGGGCCATGGTAAAACAAGGTACAATCCACATCTAGAGGATATGAGAACTGCTGCCTCTACCCTCCCCTCCCCTCTCTCTCTCTCTCTCTCTCTCTCTCCGTGGGTTGTCTTTGCTGTGTGTGTGAGTGGCAGAGTCATGGCAAAGGAAAGCATCACCTAGGAGACGGTTCACACCCCCTCTGTCGCCCTGGTGAAGAGTTTCCACATGAGCAGGTGATTTGAGATGGCAGGAAGCCTCAGCTGAGAGGTGTCGTGTGCTGATAAACTGGTCAGCTCATGAATAATTAATGAGATTATGAGAGTCATTATAGACTGGTGATGATCTGTAAGAGTTCTGAAACAACAGCCATGACCTGACAAGTACAAATCAATCAAATCCAATCAAACCCCTTTATTGTCACTCAACCATGTACACAAGTGCAACAGTGGGCGACTGGCATAGCAGTCATTACAGTGATGAGACATACACCAAGTTACAATGAATATCAGATTTACACAACACAATTTACATATCGAATATACACATAATTACACACAACACAATATACATATAATAATAATAATATATAATGTACAGTTGTAACATCTGAGGTCGTTGCCCATCCTACCAACCACCAGAGGGAGCTCTCTCCCAAATACTGATATTCACCCATTTCTTCACTGCTCACTTCCTGTTTACCACATATATATATAGCCATGCATTTCCATTGTTCATTGCGAAGTATTGCCAGTTTACCCTGCCTTACCGAGCATTTTTTTTCATTGCCATTGTTTCTTGAGTCATGTGATGACCATTGCCTGTTTTTCTGGATTTAATGCTTTTGGATAACCCTTTGTTTTGTTTGCCTGGTTGGACTGTCTATTTGGTTTATTGCATTTATAACACTGTTTCCATGGCCAGTTCAGCAACACTATACAATACAAATAGTGTATCAAAATATACAGTAGCTTGTATGTGCTGTATTGACATTCATGCTGTCGGTTGATAGTCAGTTGCCAGGGTGTTGTTAAGAGAGATTATAATTTATGACAGTCCAGTGTGAGATTAATAAGATTAATAAGGTGCAGTGCTGATGTATATTGATCGTGAGAGATCAAGAGTTCAAAGGTCTGATTGCTTGGGGAAGAAGCTGTCATGAAGTCGGCTGGTGCGGGTCCTGATGCTGCGATGTTGCGCCGGGTTGTACGGGTGACCTCGCAACAGTCGAGGACGGACCGCCGGGGTCTGCCACATTTGTGCACATTTAATGTATTCCACTCTTTTGCATAGATTTAACTGTGTTTACATCATTCAAGCTAGCCAGCTAGTCATTGCCATATTTATAAAGTTATACAAATAACCGAAACCGCTTAAACAATATAAACTGTCTATTTATTGGCAATATGTTTCATCTGCCTTTCATCTATTTATTACTATAAATGGTAACACTTTACAGTAAGGTTATATTCGTTAACATTAGTCAATGCATTAGGTATCCCACAACTGATGCCAAATCATATCTATTATTTTTGTGCATGACTAAACAAAAAGACAACAATGTTAGCATAATACAGATTTGCCTGCTGATTGCACTCACATATTTTTTGGGGGGGGGGCTGAGATTAAATTTAGGGGGGCTGAAGCGCTTCTTAATAGGGTCTAGCTTATGCCTATGATCAGCCGAAATGTCATAAATAGAAAAACAAATACTATAATAAATAAAATATATATAAAATTATAAAAATATTTTATAAATTGCATGAATGTTTATCAATGAGTAGTTTTATAAATATAATATTTGAAAAAAAAATCTTAATATAAAAATACTTGAATTAGTAACATCTAAATTAACTTGTTTTATTCAAGTCAAAAATAGCATTAAATATTAATTATTTTATGAATATTAAACATATTTATACGTATATACCTGTACATATTTTTTTAATATTTTTAGAAAATTTACATTTAAATTAAATGTTCCAAAATATGATTTGATATTAATATTATAATTAAAAATATGATTTAATAATATATAATTATTATTTATAATATTTGGCACACATTTAATATTAAAATTATCATGAATCATTGAATCACAAAGGAAAAGCTTTCAAACTCTCATTTTCTTTAAATAAATAATCTTTATCTAATTTATTAAAATTAATATTATCATTAATAATTTTATTACAAAGGGAAAAAAATCTCAAATTTTAGGCTTTCGGGTTTTGTTCATTACGATTTCCGGGTCTTACACATTTTTTACTTTAATCCCTACAAAGATATCAAAATATATCTCAAAAAATATTTCTAAAATAAAAAGATTCAAGTCATTGTTTTGTATGAATTAGCAAATCAAGAAATCAAATTCATCTCTGTCAAAACTCAACAGTGATAATCAATAATGTTACGCCGTTAATCTAAAACCATCAGACATTTACATTTAAATACATTTGCATCTTAATTAGCAATAAGAGGCAAAGCAGATGAGTCAACCCTCCCCCAAAAAACAAACTCTGTCCTGATATCTCCGTGTATACATCCAGTTATTCATGTTTATTTATTACTGTAGAAGGAAAATATTGAGTTATTTATTCTTGAACTATCAATAAATACAATCAAATTTAAATGATGCAGATTGAGCTGATCCATGTGTTGGTCTGTTAATCATCAATAGTCTGAATTATTTTGCTGCTTTTGTAGCGTAATTATCCTTCATGAAAGCTTTTGTTATGCAGTATTAGGAAACAGCCGGACACAAACACATCAGGACCTGAGGGAACATTAAGACCATGTCACTACAAAGTTTGTTTTTAGCAGTAACAGAACAGAATCATCTGAATTCACTCACACACTCATACATGTGCACATAAACACACACACACACACACTCATACACGTGCACATAAACACACACTCATACACGTGCACATAAACACACACACACACACACACACTCATACACGTGCACATAAACACACACTCATACATGTGCACATAAACACACACACACACACACTCATACACGTGCACATAAACACACACTCATACACGTGCACATAAACACACACACACACACACACACTCACACTCATACACGTGCACATAAACACACACTCATACACGTGCACATAAACACACACACACACTCATACACGTGCACATAAACACACACACACACACACACACACTCATACACGTGCACATAAACACACACTCATACACGTGCACATAAACACACACACACTCATACACGTGCACATAAACACACACACACACACACACACACACACACACACACACACACACACACTTGCACATAAACACACACACAGACTCACACTCAAAAACACACACAGACTCACACACACACACACAGACTCACACTCACAAACACACACAGACTCACACACACACAGACTCACAAACACACACAGACTCACACACACACACACACACATTCACACAAACACAGACTCACACTCACACACTCAAAAAACACACACAGACTCACACTCACAAACACACACTCAAAAAACACACACAGACTCACAAACACAGACTCACACTCACAAACACACACAGACTCACACACACACACAGACTCACACTCACAAACACACACAGACTCACACTCGCACACTCAAAAAACACACACAGACTCACACTCAAAAAACACACACAGACTCACACACACACAGACTCACAAACACATACAGACTCACACACACACTCACAAATACACAGACTCACACACTCACAGACCCACACTCACAAACACACACAGACTCACACAGACCCACACACGACCCACACTCACACTCATGCACATAAACACACACACAGACTCAAACACACACTCAAAAAACACACAGAATTAACACTCACAAACACACACAGACTCACAAACACACTCACACAGACCTACAAACACACAGACCCACAGACTCACTCACACACAGACTCACTCACACACAGACCCACAGACTCACTCACACAGACTCACAAACACACTCACACACTCACACAGACCTACAAACACACAGACCCACAGACTCACTCACACAGACTCACACACACACAGACTCACAAACACACACAGACTCACACACACACACACACACACACATTCACACAAACACAGACTCACACTCACACACTCAAAAAACACACACAGACTCACACTCACAAACACACACTCACAAACACACACACAGACTCACAAACACAGACTCACACTCACAAACACACACAGACTCACACACACACACAGACTCACACTCACACAGACACACACAGACTCACACTCGCACACTCAAAAACACACACAGACTCACACACAAGACACACACAGACTCACACACACACAGACTCACACACACACACAGACTCACACAGACTCACACATCACACAGACTCACACACACACAGACTCACACAGACCCACACACGACCCACACTCACACTCATGCACATAAACACACACACAGACTCAAACACACACTCAAAAAACACACAGAATTAACACTCACAAACACACACAGACTCACAAACACACTCACACAGACCTACAAACACACAGACCCACAGACTCACTCACTCACACAGACTCACTCACACACAGACCCACAGACTCACTCACACACAGACTCACTCACACAGACTCACTCACACACAGACCCACAGACTCACTCACACAGACTCACAAACACACTCACACAGACCTACAAACACACAGACCCACAGACTCACTCACACACAGACCCACAGACTCACTCACACAGACTCACTCACTCACACAGACCCACAGACTCACAGACCCACAGACTCACTCACACACAGACCCACAGACTCACTCACACACAGACCCACAGACTCACTCACACACAGACTCACTCACACAGACTCACTCACACACAGACCCACAGACTCACTCACACACAGACTCACTCACACAGACTCACTCACACACAGACCCACAGACTCACTCACACACAGACCCACAGACTCACTCACACACAGACTCACAGACTCACTCACACAGACTCACAGACTCACAGACTCACTCACACAGACTCACTCACACACAGACCCACAGACTCACTCACACAGACTCACAAACACACTCACACACTCACACAGACCTACAAACACACAGACCCACAGACTCACTCACACAGACTCACTCACACACAGACCCACAGACTCACTCACACAGACTCACTCACTCACAGACTCACTCACACACAGACCCACAGACTCACTCACACACAGACCCACAGACTCACTCACACACAGACCCACAGACTCACTCACACAGACTCACTCACACACAGACTCACAAACACACTCACACACAGACCCACAGACTCACTCACACAGACTCACTCACACACAGACTCACAAACACACTCACACACAGACCCACAGACTCACTCACACACAGACCCACAGACTCACTCACACAGACTCACAAACACTCACACACAGACCCACAGACTCACTCACACAGACTCACTCACACACAGACTCACAAACACACTCACACACAGACCCACAGACTCACTCACACACAGACCCACAGACTCACTCACACAGACTCACTCACACACAGACCCACAGACTCACTCACACAGACCCACTCACACACAGACCCACTCACACACAGACCCACAGACTCACTCACACACAGACCCACTCACACACAGACTCACTCTCACACACAGACTCACTCACACACAGACCCACAGACTCACTCACACAGACTCACTCACACACAGACCCACTCACACACAGACCCACTCACACACAGACTCACAAACACACTCACACACAGACCCACAGACTCACTCACACACAGACTCACAAACACACTCACACACAGACCCACAGACTCACTCACACACAGACTCACAAACACACTCACACACAGACCCACAGACTCACTCACACAGACTCACTCACACACAGACCCACAGACTCACTCACACACAGACTCACAAACACACTCACACACAGACCCACAGACTCACAAACACACTCACACTCACAAATACACAGACTCACACACTCACAAACACACACAGACTCACACAGACCCACACACGACCCACACTCACACTCATGCACATAAACACACACACAGACTCAAACACACACTCAAAAAACACACAGAATTAACACTCACAAACACACACAGACTCACAAACACACAGACCCACAGACTCACTCACACAGACTCACAAACACACTCACACAGACCTACAAACACACAGACCCACAGACTCACACAGACCTACAAACACACAGACCCACACACTCACACAGACCTACAAACACACAGACCCACACACTCACACAGACCTACAAACACACAGACCCACAGACTCACACACAGACTCACTCACTCACACAGACTCACTCACACACAGACTCACAAACACACTCACACACAGACCCACAGACTCACTCACACAGACTCACTCACACACAGACCCACTCACACAGACTCACTCACTCACACAGACTCACTCACACACAGACCCACAGACTCACTCACACAGACTCACTCACACACAGACCCACAGACCCACTCACACACAGACCCACTCACACACAGACTCACTCACACACAGACCCACAGACTCACTCACACAGACTCACTCACACACAGACTCACAAACACACTCACACCCACAGACTCACACACAGACTCACTCACACACAGACCCACAGACTCACTCACACACAGACTCACACACACACAGACTCACTCACACAGACTCACTCACACACAGACTCACAAACACACTCACACACAGACCCACAGACTCACTCACACACAGACCCACAGACTCACTCACACACAGACCCACTCACACACAGACTCACAAACACACTCACACACAGACCCACAGACTCACTCACACACAGACCCACAGACTCACTCACACACAGACGCACAGACTCACTCACACACAGACCCACAGACTCACTCACACAGACCCACAGACTCACTCACTCACAGACCCACAGACTCACTCACACACAGACCCACAGACACTCATAGATACACACACTGAAACTCACACAATTGTGCTTCACAAGTTACCATGTAACAGTTGTATGATAATGATGTTAAATTGGTACAGCAGGTTGTGAGAGCGTGTTACAGACTGAAACATTTTTGTTCACTTTGTTTCTCATGAGGGATAAACTCAGTGTTTACTATTTAAATGAGAGAATATCATCACATGAAATCCTGAAGTAACTCCATTAGACACTCAAACATCATTAACTGCTGGAACTCTGACATTGAGTGACATCACAATAGAACGCCACCAGCGGACACATCAATGAATTACATTGTGCTGTTACAACCCATGACACGTCACAAACTGTAGTGCCTGGATCGCTATCATCGTCTAGTCTAATCATTTAAAACCGAGAAAAATGTATATTCCTATAGATATATCCCATGTTTGGAAAACACAATTGTAATATCCTGAGGACTGCGGGAAGAATCCAGTCACAGTTATCTCTTCATGCAGAAAATGTTCTTATGATCATGTGACAAAGTACAAGCGATTTTGATGTTATTGCAAGTTTTGCATTTATTGAAGTGTTAATTAGCACACACAAACTACAGTATAAACACAACAGTATCGACCGTGCTGCTAACAATATAGCACCCCTTTATAAATGCTATTAAAAGCGTTCAAATGTGAGATATTCACCACAGCTGCATCCACACGGATCAAAATGGTGTTACAAAAGTATGTACAAAAAACAAAAGTGGATGTATATATACATGTACAAAAAAAACAGAGACAGATAAACACAAACATCGAAAACAAATATGGACTACAAGTCTGTGTTTCAAAATCTAGACCGACCCAGACGGTATTTTTAGCTGCGTTTGGTCTTTCCAATCATTCCGAAACTGCCCTCTAGGTAGAACGCTCACTTGGATTTTAAAACGCAGCCCTTCTTTTCCCCTTTTCAGTTCGGACTAGAATGTTCTACAGCGCTGCTGCTGCTTGTAGTTTGAGCGCTTGTTGTTTCTGTCGGTATCTCTCGGCTCGCAGCTCTTCGAAACAGAACTCTGTGGCTCCGCTGTAGAGCAGCTCTTTGCAGTACATGCTCCGTTCTCGCGTCTTTCCGTCCTCATTCTGCTGCAGCTGCATGTGTTGGCGCTCCTGTAGCATCTTTAACGGCGTCTGCTCCAGTTTGCAGGGTTTCCTGGCTGAAAGGACGCTGTTCACCGCTGGGTTGATTTTACACGGAGTCCTGAAGAAAAATGGCCAAGGTAGAAGATGGTGAGAAACTGAAATTATAGGCATGAATTAAAACTAGGTCAAGTTAAATATAGTTTAATACTCGATCTTTAAACGCATCTTGAGATCTCTTAGTTCGCATTTGCGCTCCAAGTGTTTTGAACGCAAGAATGTAACACATGTTTGTGTTGTTCTGCTGAAGGTTGTTTTCTTCACTGTATAAACTGTGTTGCTCTCACAGCTGAAGTTTCACTTACTGCCCCCTGGAGTAAACAGGTGGTACTACAAGCATTTCTCAGGAATCTTCCTTATTATGGTGCGATTAATTGCGTTAATTTTAGTCAAATTAATCACACTGAATTAACATGTTAAATCGACAGCATTAATTAAAACATATTAAAGTTCACAGTATAGCACGACACCACAATAGATATATCACAGTAATACATTTGCATTGTCATATTTCTAACCAAAAACGGAACTTATTTTACTTTCATGATATGACTTATTTCTGAGTGAAACCATATAAAAAAATAATAAAAATATATACTTAACACGTTAATTCAGTGCGATTAATTGTATTAAAAATAACACGTTAAAAAAATGTATGCAATTAATCACAAAGACCCCGGACCGTAATAAGGAAGATTCCTGAGAAATGCTTGTAGTACCACCTGTTTACTCCAGGGGGCAGTAAGTGAAACTTCAGCTGTATGAGCAACACACAGTTTATACAGTGAACAAAACAACCTTCAGCAGAACAACACAAACACGTGTTACATTCTTGCATTCAAAACACTTGGAGCGCGAATGCGAACTAAGAGATCTCAAGATGTGTTTAAAGGTTGAGTATTAAACTATATTTAACTTCACACAGTGACCTAAACATGTATGTTTATGACGCAACGCACCCGAGATGCTACACGAGCATTACTGATGCAGGTGTCCTTAAACAAGCCCTCATAGTAAATCTCCAACTGATTGACAAATTCACTTGTGAAATGGAATGCTGTGAACTGTATAAGGATTTGATTGGATCATGCAATCTATCCCTTTAAATTCCTTATGTTTCCCATCCCAACTAATACCAGTTAAAAACTCGTCACCCAAATGAGGACTGGACACTTGCAATAAGGCCCAGTTATAAAACGAGCCTGCGCTGTGGTACCTATAAAGCCGTTTATTGCGAGAAAGATGCTTAAGGCTGGAAAACGGCATTCCCGTTTGCATGCACTGTGTTCGTGGCTTTCATTTCCTCCCGTATCCTACCGTATGCATGCGGCTCGGTCATTAAACCGCTTTCTCCACCGCAACGTAATTTCCCCACGACGCTTCAACAAACATGAAGACTTTGCTTTTTTATTCCCTGTTTGGCTTTATTTCCAGATATTCCAGATTTGTTAACTTGTTCTTATCCTTAACTTTCCATCACGACCTTTAGTGGAATTGCACTGCAATAGTGGGGTTTACCTCTTACTTAAAACTACGGGATTCCCCCGGTGTACTTCAGATTTCCTTATGTCGTATAAGGGATCAAGAGAAAGCTTTCTGCAGATATCCTGAAATATACCGTTTTCTTAAGTGCATGTAAACGTGGTCAGTATCTCTAATAACACTCACACAGCAGGAGGCTTGTCGTCATCTTCTACAAAGGGCTGGAAGCTGGGTTTGGGAGGCGGAACCACGACACTGAGACCTGACCGTGACTTCAGAGGAAGCTAGAATTAGATAGACACAGAGCAGCTTTTACCAAACAAATGTAAATCTTAATCTTAAAGATAACATGTTTTTCCATTCTCTTTAAACTGCCCCCAAAACTCGCTAGAAAACAGGTAAAGCAGGTTTAGGATGCGTTGTTTTATAGTCACTTTAATCAGCTTAAGACCACACCTTCACATTGGTCCATTTCTCAGGTTTCTGTTCGTTCTCTTTGGCTCGGGCAGTAGGTGGCGCTGTCCAGATCTCTAGTCTGGGTTCTTGTGGTTCGGTTTCAGGTGCTTTATTTTCATCAAAGATCACTAGACGAGCGTTCTGTTTAGGGCCCATTGGCTGCTTAAACTGCAGCCCACGTGCATCTGTATCACAATAAAGCAAGATCATAAAGCCCTGTCAGTGTCCAGAAACACATCCGTGTTTTGATCTTCAATGGCATGTTTAAAGGAAGTAGCATCAACTCACATCCGACGGATGCGTTCACTCTGTTGATGGGAACAACTGCTTTCTTCTTCCCTTTAGATTTCAGTTCAGCCAATGTGGATCTCTGAGGCTCTGCAGGTCCTTCATCACCACCAACAACATCATCATCGATCTGTTGTTCAGTCATCAATGACATCATCTGTCTGCACACACGTGCCTGCAAAGCTCTGGAGGTGAACATATGACATTATGAGACATCGTACACAGGAAACAATTTACGCTAAAATACTTAAATACAATTCTCGAGTCAACTAGAAGTCATTTGTGGGTTGACCCTCCTGAAAAGTCACATGGTTCTGGACCTGTGAAATGCGTGGAGTTTATCCGTCGGTTCTGCGCCACATTTAATGCCATCTTGAAACACGCTGTTGGCCATCTTTAAATTCCCCCTCTTCTCATATTCTTCAGCCCATGCGATGTACAGAGCGGCCTGGGCAATCCCGATCCCTTGAGCTTGCATGTAGCGATAGACGTCCATCGGGTCAGAACAGTTATCCGCCTGAAAGAAAGTTAAGACATTTAAGTTGTAATAAGCGCATTGAAATGTACTTATTCAGTCTTGTGCAGGAATATTTGGGCTGTCACTCACAAACTCGATCCAGAGTTCAATGTAGCGGATGTCATTGTGGTATTTTTTGTCGTCAGTAAAGCGTGTGACCGCTCTTTCAAAGAGAACAGATAAGTTACTCTCCTTTCCTCCCTGTGGGTACGTCTGTTTCGTCCATTTTATATATCTGGAGAAAAAAAATAGTGTGAGATTTCCTACGAGTTGCATCCCACACAGTGACAGATTAGAGGTTGACTGATATCAGTTTTACCGATATATTGGCACAGATGGCTGCTTTTTGGAAAACTGGTTTTAACAACATATCAGTGCCGATATTTGCTTTTTGGGAGACTGGTTTTATTGATATATCGATGCTGATAGGTAATTTTCGGAAGACTGTTTTTACCAATATATCGGTGCCGATATTTGACTTTTTGAAGACTGATAGTTGCTTTTTGGTTGACTGGTTTTACTGATATATCGATACCGATATTTATTTTGGGAAGACTAGTTTTAATGTTAATTCAATGCCGATAGTTGCTTTTTCGGAAGACCGAAATTTTTGCTTTTTGGGACACTGGTTTTACCAATATATCTGTGCCGATATTAGTTTTTTGGGACACTGGTTTTACCAATATATCGATGCTGACAGTTGCTTTTCGGAAGACTGGTTTTACAAATATAATGGTGCCGATATTTATTTTTGGAAGACCTATAGTTGCTTTTTTGGGAGACTGGTTCTACCAATATATCTGTGCCGATAGTTGTTTTTTCCAATATATCTGTGCCGATATTAGTTTTTTGGGAGACTGCTTTTTTCCAATATATCTGTGCCAATATTAGTTTTTTGGGAGACTGGTTCTACCAATATATCAGTGCCGATATTTGTTTTTTGGAAGACCAATAGTTGCTTTTTTGGGAGACTGGTTTTTTCCAATATATGCCGATATTTGTTTTTTGGGAGACTGGTTTTTTCCAATATATCTGTGCTTATATTAGTTTTTTGGGAGACTGGTTCTACCAATATATCTGTGCCGATATTAGTTTTTTGGGAGACTGGTTCTACCAATATATCTGTGCTGATATTAGTTTTTTGGGAGACTGGTTCTACCAATATATCTGTGTCGATATTAGATTTTTGGAAGAGCGTTTTTAACCGATACATCTGTACCAGTAGTTGTTTTTGGAAGGCCAATATTTGCTTTTTGAACATTATTTCGATGCAGATAGTTCCTCTTTGGAAGACCGAAAGCTGCTTTATGGGAGACTCGTTATACCGATGCTAATAGTTGCTTTATAGGAGACCGGTTTTACTGATATATTGCCACAGATTATTGTTTTTCGGAAGACCGATATTTGCCTTTTGGGAGACTAGTTTTACCGATATATTGCCGCAGATAGTTGCTTTTTGGGACGCTGGTTTTACCAATATATCGATGCTGACAGTTGCTTTTCAGAAGACTGGTTTTACAAATATATTGACGTTGATATTAGATTTTTGGAAGACTGTTTTACGGATACATCGGTGCCGATATTAGTTTTTATTTTTTAAGACTGATAGTTGCTTTTTTGGGAGAATGGTTTTACCAATATATCGACACTGATAGTTGCTTTTTGGAAGACCGTTTTTACCAGATACATCTGTGCCAGTAGTTGTTTTTTGGAAGGCCAATAGTTGCTTTTTTTAACTATATTTCGATGCAGATAGTTCCTCTTTGGAAGACTGAAAGCTGCTTTATGGGAGACTCGTTATACCGATACATCTGAACCAATAGTTGCTTTATGGAAGACAGGTTTTACTGATATATCAATGCTGATAGCTGCTTTTCAGAAGAACAATGAAAACAAAAAGGTTCTACGGTGTAATAGCTGCCTCTAGAGGTGAAATAAAATCAATCACTGACAACGTTTGACTATGACACTGTTTATATTGTAACGCACTGGAGATAATTGAAAGGATGCATGTTTTGTTTTCCTAATGTGTTTGTGTGAGCACAGACATTTCAAAATAAGAGTCCCACTGTGTGTTTCATGCTTGTTTATAGCTTAAGGTCCCACATGCACCAAATCTTATTTTTTGTCTGGATATTATTGGAATTTTGCTGCACAATAAACAGCATCTGGGATTTTTGTTTTCCATTTTGTTGCCTCTATGTCTGTCACAGTAAGAAAAACATAGATTTTTTTTTTAAACATTTAATAAAAATCGATTTTTAAAAACTATTAGCCGATTAATCGGTTATCCGTCTTTTCCACCAGCTTAGTTGTCGATTGACCTAAATAACAGATTACCCTTAAAGTCAACATGAAACAGCATTCACAAGCCGTTTTAGGAAAGAAAAAAATCTAAGTCACTGTAAAGGCGGAGCAAGTTATTACATTTTGATGACAAAGATTTTATCATTTGAAATAACGTGTAGTGATTAATAATTAAAAAATGCCCGTTAAGCAAGTAAACATGGGCAGTTTGGATATTAATGTTGACGATAAATTGTGTCAGTTGCCTTAAAAACCTTATTTTTTCTGTCCTTTAACATTCTGTTTTCTTGTCTTTTTCTCTTGTGTAGAAGCCCTTCTAAAGCCCTATTTTTAATTGCCCTGTGTGGACAAATGAAGTTCCTTACCTGACCCAAACATCAAGCGGGTCATCTCCATCATATAGCCGCAGCTCACACTCAAATGCTCTAAAAGAAAAAAATATTATATTATTGAATTGTTCTAAGAGCAGGACGTCTGTCTTTTGTTGGGGTAGATATATCTCACTCACTGTTTCTTCTGATTGAGAACAGCGTTGTTTCCCTCTTGTTGTTGAGTAAGTGCCTGGTGAAGGGCAGAGATGGCACGACCCTGTCTCAGCGGCTGGATGTTTTCTTTGCATAATTCCCAATCAGCATTGCACTCCACCATGACTGATCCGATCTGGCAGAAGAATAACAGAGCAAGAGTTAGAGCAAAGAATCAAAGTAAACATTATACTAGTTTAAATGAAAGTGTGAGTAAATCTACTGGACATTCAGGGGTTTTCCAAGTGTTTCAATGCTTCCAAAACACATTGACATGGAATTTAAAGCAGTTACAGCCTGCAGGGTGAGACAATACTCTGTGTATCTCCTTTAAACAAATCTCTTCATATTCTTTTAATATTATAATACATTATAATACAGTTTTACAATGTGAAAAACTAAATGGTGACCAGTCATAGAGAGTCTCCCTTTTAATTATGTCTAAATAATAATAAATAAAAATAACAGACATGATATTTGCCATGGCACTGCATGATTACATACTCATATAACATGTTATTTATTAGGTATTTTAAATAACACCATAGAAATAGCATGGTACAATAGCAAGTAATTATGGTGCCAAAAACACAAATACCAAGCAAGTACTAATAGTACATTGCTAGTGAAATGTACCATATTAGATCCTGTCTTAAGAGTTAAATCACTTGATTGTGGTAGATAAATAAATATATATATATAGGTCACCGTAAAAGTGACCTATATTTATAGCACAGAAACACGTGATAAACAAACCGTCTGCAAAATAAAACAGGATACAGAACTACAAAGAAACAATGATAATAACTTACATTTTTTTACCAACAATATCCGTGATATGCTTCTCTTCGTCAAACGCAGCGTCTACAAGGAGTACAGATGAATAAGTATGAGTTTATTGAATAAAATCGCTCACTCTGTGTGACTCCGTTGCATGAAGATTCAGCATGAGAGATATTTGAACGTAAACCGGAAGCGCGCTGAGGCGATGCCGATTGGACGAAGCTTCCACGACCAAACGGGAGCCTGCCAGACGTATGCTAAAGAGTAATATATAGTAATTATTGTATATTTTTTTATGTATTTTAATCGTTTAATTGTGTTTTCATCCATCTTAATCTACATGTAAATACTTTTTTGATAGTAGAAAATCGTTACGTTTGCCATGGGATTTGCGTGTCATGTTGCATGCTGGGAAATGTAGTTATTGTGTGTCGTTTCAGCTTTAAAGTGATAATCATTTTACTCGTAATTTATCAAATATTTTAGCAATACAGTTTAATCCTTAACACGCTCATATAATGTCAATACTTATCTTGAATTTAACATTTCAAAGGATGCTTTTTTTATAACGTTCTTACAAGAAGACTACATTTCCCGCAATTCCAGTTCTCACAGCGCTTCCTGTATTTACATGCTCTGGTTCAGGAGAAATGTGAACTGCAACATAGCTTCAATATATATCTAAAAACGGTATTTTAAGTATATAAAAGTTATAAATGCCGATTCAGTGCTGTTTAGAGATTAAAAACACTACTATTCTGCCGGAGGATAAGCATCTTTAATCTTTATGTTTTTGACCATCTAAAGTGGCACACTGGTGATATCAGGTGTACAGTATAATAATTAGTTTTCTTGAAGAATCAGAGTATGGATCATCGCTGCTACTGTTGTGCATCAAAATTCACTCTCTTCAGAAAAGAGGTTTGCTTCTATAAATATATATGATTTAATTCAAACATTTACATTGAAATTATTTGACTCTTTTTTGTTTTTGCAGTTGGGATGTAAAAACTGTGGCCATTCTTTCTGTTCTGGGTGTCTGACATACACTGCTGTGGTGCCAAAATTTGGAAACAGTCAGCTAAAAGTGTGTAAACAATGTCATGGGAACTTAACAAGGTCTGGTAACGAAACACAGCTCATTTTCCAACGTAAACACTGTTTATATGATCTCTCTAATGCACAACTGACAGATCCTTTTGTATATCTAGTACAGGCAACCAGAATGATGCTGGAAGATGGTCCCCACCAGAAAACTATAAAAAGTAAGATACTCTATTTACCTGCGAAATGCACCTGTATGACACCGCAATGACATGTAGATATTGTGTTTTACAGGAGAGTCGCTGCTCTTGAAGCCAAACAAGCTCAACAGAATCAGCCCCCAAAACCTGGAGGTGGTAAAAGCAGTTCTGTGGGTCTCATTTCAACCAGAGGTCTCAGTAAAGAGGACCAGGTCATCGCAGAAAGACTGCAGAAGCTGAAAGAGGAAACCAAGCCAAGTAAAATGTGTTTCTTCTAGCGGCATTCGGTCATTGCCATCTTGCATGTTGAAACATAATAGCCGCAACCAGATGTCTCTCTCTCTCTCTCTCTCTCTCTCCTAACAGAGTCCATACCATCAGAGAAAGAGCTGGAGTCTCGTTTAGCTGCGTTAAAAACGCCGGTTCAGCCGGTACCGTCGGCTAAAGACATGGAGGAGCGTTTGGCTGCCTTACAGGGGAGACTCCCGCCCTCTCAAGCCCCACGTCCTGTAATTACAAAATCAGCTTTTTACTTGAAGTGCTACTTAATTGCATACTTCATGAATGTGACTCAGAATCACATGTGATGTTTATTGTGTGCAGGTTCATCAGCCGCCCGACAGCAGAACTCAGACCGAACAGACCAATGATTTAATCACACAGATGACAGATGAAGTTGCTATTGACAACCAGCATCCATCTGCGGAGGGTAGATTCATAACTGTGTTTAATTACCTCATTTATTTTAGGTGCTGTATGTGAAGTGGAATTGGTTTCCAGGGTGATTTATGGCTAAACATTTTGCCTCCAAAGAAACATTGTTATTGGTTTCATTAGTTTTTTATTTTTTTCAATAACAAAAAATATTATTAAAGGATTGTTCCGGGTTCAATACAAGTTCGACAGCATTTGTACCATAATGTTGATTACAAAATATAGTATCAAAAAGTTGTAAAATTAGATATAACTTTACACACTTCATCACACTAATATCATGTTAACACACATATTGTTACATGTTGTTTATGTGTCATATTGTAACATTTACAGATTGGCCCCATTCACTTCCATTGTAAGTGTCACACTGTAACACTGCAAATGCCACAAATGCTGTCGATTGAGCACACTGAACCCAGAACAGTCCCTTAACCCTCCTATTGTCTTAGGGTCATTTTTGACCGTGGTTAGGTAATAGGGATGCACCTAAACTTCGTCCGATGAAAATGCTATTTTCGGTTTTCGTCCAAAAGAGGAAAAAAAGCAGAAATTCTTTCAAATTAAGTAACAGAGACACTGACATGAAGACAACTGAGGAGCTTAGCCTTAAAAACCAGCTTGGCCCGCTGCTGTATAAGCTCTTCCAGCCAGTGTGGATGCCAGTCGACATGGCTTGGAGGGGTGGGCGGGCGGGATGGGGTTTCCATCCAGTGGTGGTAGTATGGCAGAGATGATCTGCGACTGCCTGTTCCACCGGTTGAAGCATCGAGTAGCACCTTTCCCCTGCGTGGTCCACATTATTGAGTATGGCAGCGCCTCCGACCCGAGTGCACGAAGAGTAGGGCATATGCCAGGTCTTTGTGAGCTCTGCGTGGACGTCAGGGAAGAATGGTGCGCTCCTCCGGACCGCGGTCTGTTGACGACAGCCGGTTTGCACACATTCATCCAGGCGAGACTTTTCTGGCTCTTCTGGAGGTCAACACTCAAACCGAGCTTTTCAACTCTATATATATATATGTATATATATCAGGATACAGTAACTCCAGCCGGAGCGCTGCGGAAAGCAGGTAGGTTTTTCTTTGTAGCACCGCGTTGATCAACTACGAGCGTCTGAAGCGAAGAACTCGTTCACTGAGATCGTCTTCGACAGCGATGTGGGGAACTCTTCACCGGAGCACACAGCGAAGCGCAGGTGACGAGTTGTCCTGTTTGTGTCTAGCTGTGACGTTTCGTCCGCTGTAAGTGTGTATTGATGGCGAAGCTGAGAGGGTCCCAAGGCGGAACAGCTGTCCGTAAATCTCTCTCACGCACTGCAGCTTCCAGTCGGCCTTTATCCCTCTCTGAGGCTTGATTAGCCTGATTAGGGGCCAGGTGTCTGGAATCATGACCCGGCCCGCCCTCCGCCCTGCCACACACACCTAAAGGGACGGGGCACTTGAGTATTCATTTGGCAGACCCTTTTATCCAAAGCGACTTACAGTGCACTTATTACAGGGACAATCCCCCCGGAGCAACCTGGAGTTAAGTGCCTTGCTCAAGGACACAATGGTGGTGACTGTGGGGATCGAACCAGCAACCTAATGATTACCATTTATGTGCTTTAGCCCACTACACCACCACCAGGTTTTCTAACATAGGGTGCAATACGGCTAAATGCCCCCCAATTGAAAAGACCTATTGCATATCATTTTCTTCTAAAATATTTGAGAACTATTACGGCACCTTTCTAAACCCCCTGTAACAATGCAACAAAGTGTTTGACATTAGCGGGGAAGGAATGGGTTTTTTTGGGCCCATTTTGACCACGCATTCCCTCGCAATACGTTTTGCGTTCCCTCGTAATAGCTTTGCGTCCCATACCATATATGGGAAGTCTTCTCGCTTTTAAAAGCTTATCTTTCTAGCCTAAATATGCACGTTTATATGCTTAGTTGTGTTTTATTATTGTTTTATCCCTGCTGTCCCGTGACCCTGTGACCCACCCGTTGAGAACGTTTTTTTCTCACTTTAAAAATGACAGAAAATGCATGATGGAAACACAACAGGCTTCAGTGTTTATTTGGAGATTTCACCATGTTTTCTTCTGCAAATACAGATGGATCACTAAACGATCTCAATAAGCATGAGGGTGGGAACTTGAATGCGAATCTGGATGACACAGATCTGTCAATCAAACAGCTGCAGACGGAGAAGACCCGTGTGCTTGAAGAAGCCATGCAGGAACTGCAAAAAGACCAACAGAACCAGGAGCAGATGCTGCAGATAGCCAAGAGACTCGCACTGCTGCAAGGACGAGACCCAGAGCAGAGTAAAGTAGTTATAGTTACAGTATATAAGGAGATCTTCGGGTTGTTGTCCAAAAACCCAGAAGACAATTAAGCAGTTATGACCCATGGGTTCCCTCAGGTTTTAATAATGGGTTTAAATAATTTTATAAGAGACTTTTTGTTCTAAAACATGAATCACACACAGTCGGACCTCAAATGGTAATTTTGGAGCTACTGTGTTCTTTAAAAATGCATTTTGCTGTCACAAAGCTAATTAAGGACTACAACTCCCATCAGCAAGTGGGCTACATGCCTAACAAAATGAATGACTTTTGTAGTCCTTATTTAGCGATGGGTTAGCAATTTGCATTTTTAAAAGGCACAGCAGCTTCAAAATCCACGATTGAGGTATGACTATGTGCACTTTATGCTATAGAACAAAAAGTCATTTTCACAACAGATGTTATTTGATGCGTAATTCGAAAATCTCTATACTTAGCAACCCATGGCGAATTAGCCTCGTGGGTTTGCCTACAAATTAACGTCATGGCTGAACCGCACTATTGAAACAATTCATCATCAGTGCACATTATCCTAATGAGAGGAAAAAAACTTGATTTCTTTACGGCGCCCCTAAGAGGACAGAATAGGAATTTATCATTTTATTATTTTCAGAAATAGTTTTGCGTACCCTCGCAATAAATTGACCAAGGTTTTACTAAAATAACCATATTTTAACCTTGATATTCATAGTAAAACCACAGTACTTATACAGACTAATACAGGAAAACAAAAACTATGGTGATAAAAATCATAATTTTTGGTTATTTTGATTTGACTACAAATACCACACTATAGTAACCATAAGATTAACCACGTTTAATCTATAGTCAAACAATATTACGATTGTAAAACCCAATAAAAAAATACAATTATAATTTGGGGGTCTGGGTATCTCAGTGAGTATTGGTGCTGACTATCACCCCTGGAGTTGCGAGTTCGAATCCAGGGCGTGTTGAGTGACTCCAGTCGGGTTTCCTAAGCAACCAAATTGGCCCGGTTGCTAGGGAGGGTAGAGTCACATGGGGTAACCTCCTCGTGGTGGTGATTAGTGGTTCTCTCAATGGGGCGTGTGGTGAGTTGTGTGTGGATCGTGGAGAGTAGCATGAGCCTCCACATGCTGCGAGTCTCCGCGGTGTCACATTCATATGTGCTTTTGTTTATTTTTAGTCAGACTGTTAGATTTCCAACAACCTGACAGTGATGAAGAGAACGAAGAAGAGGCCATCAACAGAGTTTTGAAAAAGGTTTGTGATATTGTAATAACCAACTATAATCAAAATTAACTAGTACAGAGATTAAAATACTGTACACTGCCAGTTAAGTACACTTGACTGAATGTATGTTTCTCATGCACTTGATCTAGAGTATGACAAATGGTGGCTACATTAACCACTGCATACTTCCCATTCTTTATCTGTGTCATTTCATAGATTTAATGACCTCACTATTATTCTAAAATGTGGTAAATGCTATTAATAATGAGTAGGTGTATCCAAACATTTCTCTAGGACAGTTTATTACCAGTTTAATCAGTTTATCTTGACCATGGCAATTCCCATACGTACCACAAGAGACTGCTGTTTAGATGTTTGTCAAAAGTCAATAAATCACAGCTTAGTTTAAAGGCATTATGTTGTGTTGCACACTGTCAGTTATCTGAAGAGACGGCTCTGGATGAGGCCAGTGGCTACAACATCCCACCTGACCTCAGGGGACCAATGAACCGAGAGAAGGACACGTCCAACAGGAAATCGGTAATAAACCTACAGTGTCCCTCACACACCAGCATCACACAAACAAAAGGAATATAATATAAGTTATTAAAATAAATAAGTATCATAATTTTCTTTATCAGGATTTTTTGCAAATTTACTATAAAAAAAAAAGAAAATATATTTATTAATTAGAGCCTGAGCGAGGACCCTATTGGTCTTCTAAATGGCTTCAAGTTGTTTAAAAATGGCTCAATAGCGCCACCTACAAACAATCAACGATGTGCGAAAGTTGGTACACATGTGTAACATGCCAATACCTACAAAAAAGTCTCTTGGACCCATGCCCTAAACTCAACAGGAAGTCGGCCATTTTGAGTTTTCTCTTCAATATTTCCTCAGTTTTTGCCATTTCCAGGCCTCGTACTTTAACAAATTCCTGCTAGAGATTTCATCAGATCTACTTCATGTTTGGCTATTCTAATCTAAAGGCCTTGGTGATGCTAAATTGCGAAGCTTTTGAGTTTTTACTGCACGTCGTGGTCGTGACGGTCTGACAAATTTTTATGTTTTGCCATGAAACGGGAAGTTGTTATAACTCATACATACAGTGTCCAATCTGCCCCAAACTTCACATGTTTGATAATAGTCCCGGCCTGAATACTTCTATGTGCCAATATTCAGTTATAGTCACAGCGCCACCTACTGGCAACAGGAAATGACATGTTTTACACTGTGATACACTCTTAACAACATTTAAGTGCTAAAAAAATCCCCTGGCACAGCAGCCTCAACGTGTACCAGTGCGTGAGGGCCCATTCATCGCTGCTTGCAACTTAAATTATTATTATTATTATTATTATTATTTATTTTTTCCCAAATGCATTTTTGAGGGCCTAAACATACTCAAAAACTCATGAAACTTTGCACACACATCAGAAGTGGTGAACATTTACATCTGATATCGGTTTCAGAATTAGGTGTGGCAAAATGGCTCGATAGCGCCACCTACAAACATTCAACGATGTGTACTTTACGCTCTGTTTCACCTACATGTACGAAAATCGCTATACATGTGTAACAAGCAGATACCTACAAAAAAGTCTCTTGGACCCATGTCCTAAACTCAACAGGAAGTCAGCCATTTTGATTAACAAAACTTTAACAAATCCTCCTAGAGATTTCATCAGATCAACATCATATTCAGTCAGACTAATCTAAAGACTTTGGCGATGCTAAATTGCGATTTTTCTTTGAATGGCGTGTCCGTGGCGACCTGGCATAGTTCGACAGGAAGTTCTTATAATTCAAACTTAAAATGTCCAATCTGCACCAAACTTCATGTTTTATTAGAGTCCCGCACTGATCACTTTTATCTGCCAATATTCAGTTATAGACATAGCGCCACCTACTGGCAACAGGAAATTACATGTGTACATGTAATTACATGTGATGCACTCTTAACAATATTTAAGTGCTACAAAATGCTAAAAAATTCTCCTGGCACAGCAGCCCCTACGTGCACCAGGATACGAGGCCCCGTTCATCGCTGCTTGCAGCTTTAGTTATTATTATTATTATTATTATTATTATTAATATAGTGCCTTGGATTTTTCTTTTTTTCAAAACATTTTGTTACCCCTTTTTCCAATGAGCACCAGTGGCTATACACCTTTGTAGCACACCTGTTCTTTTCTCTTTCATGGCCAGTGTGTTTCTAACAAATAAGTTCATTTGGAGTTGCATTTAAAGACACAGATAAAACTAATTTTCTTTATCATTATTTCTGTATGGTTTTCCTGTAAAAATAAATAAATACAATTAAAAAATATCTTATGTAAGATATCTAGAATTAAGTTTATTTTCTTGACCCCTTTAGAAAAGTGTGTTTTGTCTTCAGCATAGACATCCTTAAATTATGTTAGATTAATGCTAAAATCAAGAAGAAAAAAATGCTATTTTCTAACATTGTAAGTGTAATAAAGTTAATTGAAGAAATATTTTCTGAAAGCAAGTTTTTATGTCTTATATCTATGTCTATCTATATTTATATCTCTTATTTATATCTATGTCATTTTGCCTTTCAAGTAAATAAATTTTTTAGATAATTTTACTGGAAAACAATCCAAAAATACTGTGTAAGGGGGTTAAGATGGGCAAGGAGGCGGCGAGAACCGGCTTGTTAATATAAATAATAATTTAATGAAAACTTAAACCAAAATACACAAACATAAACACACACATGATGGACATGCCCGTAATTCTCTCTCTCTCGTCACCGGCCGCCTTTATCCCTCGCGCGCCCCATCAGGCCAATTGGGGACTGGGCGTGCGACATTCTAGCCCCGCCCCCCCTCCGCTCCGCATACTGATAATAAAATATTAGCATTTGCACTGCAAGATAGAGATTCTTAGTGTACAGCAGAGATTGATGTTTGGATCATGATTATGTAACATTAAGCGCTGCTTGTTCAGTTGTGTTATCAGAATTTTGCCAAAATGTCAATAATTTTTTTGTATCTTTTAGTTCACGGAGCAGTCACCTAAACCAAAACCTCCAGCTGCTGTATCTCAGTCCCGCCGTTTTAATGATGATGATGATGGTGACGATGATGAAGAGTTGCCATGGTGCTGCATCTGTAATCAGGACGCCTCTGTCCGCTGTCACACGTGTGATGGAGATCTTTACTGCAACCGCTGCTTCAGGTGAGATGATGTCACAGCAACACAATTCAAACGTGATTGAAAGGAATAGTTGACATTTTGTCTTCATTTACTCACCTTAGAAATGTTTAGCATAACGTTCACGCCGCTCTTTTGTCATACAATGAAAGTGAATGGAGACAGATTATTTTGAGGTTCTTAAAAGCACCATAAGTGAAGTCCATACGACCCGTGCACTATTTTTCAAGTCTTCTGAAGTCATTTGATTGTTTTGTGTGAGGAAGCGACGGAAATGTTTGCCTCGTGCACATTTGCGTACATATTTGGGGGGATTTTCTCCCCAATGTGGAACACCCAATTCCCAATGCGCTCTAAGCCCTCGTGGTGGCGTAGTGACTCGCCTCCATCCGGGCGTCTGATCACGTGACTTGTTGAGTGCGTTACCGTGGAGACGTAGCACGTGTGGAGGCTTCACGCTATTCTCCTCTGCATCCACGCACAACTCACCACACGCCCCACCGAGAGCGAGGACCACATTATAGCGACCACGAGGAGGTTACCCCACGTGACTCTACCCTCCCTAGCAACCGGGCCAATTTGGTTGCTATGGAGACCTGGCTGGAATCACTCAGCTCCCTTGTTGAATTTGTATCTTCGTCATTTCACTTTCTTTATTGTCTTTATCAATTTTTAGAGATTTTATGTCCCTATGTGTCAGATGTTTTCAGTTTTATCAGGATATACTGTATATTAGAGGTCGACCGATAGTGGATTTTGCCGATACCGATAACTAAGGTGGAAAAATAAAAATAATACGTATTATTTGTTCACTATGGCGGGCAAAGATAAAGAGTCCAAACTGACTAAAATCCCAGATGCCAGATTTTTGTTCATCCAAAATCCCAATAATAACCAGAAAATTTTTAGATTTGGCGCATAACATGGGACTTTTAAATATAAACAAGCCCGAAAAACACTGGGGACTCTTATTTTGAAATTAATAAATGATGAACTATCGGTAAGTATCGGCAGATTTTTTTTGCAGGTAACCGATAGTTCGAAATAGCAACTATCGGCACCAATTAATCGGTAAAACCGTTATATCGGTCTACCTCTAATATTTATAAAGTTTTATGTTTTTTTAAACGTTTTATGGATCATTCACTGGGTTTACTGAATGTATACATTTCTAAATGTGCTGCTTGTTGAGAATAAAACTGATTTATTTAATTTTTTCTTTCACACTGTCACAGGGAAGGTCACGACAAATATGACAGAAAAGAACATCGTTCTTCTACATATACAGCACCAAAGAAAACCAAGAAGAAAACATGAATCTTAATGTGCAACAATTGGTTTAATGCTTTAAAAGTAGAGCTCTCTAATAGACCGAAATTACAGGATGTTCTGTAGTTTCAAGGACAAGCCGCTCTCAAACACAGGCGTGTTAAAAGCTGAAAGATTATTTTCTAGTCTGCTTCGTGGGAATTAATAGAAACCTATTATTAATTAATAGAAACTGGAGTAGTAAATAAGTGCTCAAACAGCTTGTGTTAAATGTATAAACATGTCTAATAAGTCTGTAGTAATAAAAAACTGAATCATTCTGACTTAAACATTAATAAAAGACTTTAATCGAAAGCAAGTCATATGTTTAAGAGAACTAGTCATGAGATTTATTCTACAATGTATCTTTCAAAACACAGTTCACACATTCGGTATTTTGAGCATTTGTGCTTGTCATTATTATAACTGTAAAACATCTCGCTCACATTCTCGTACAATCACAAACAAACTTGTGTTTGTCAGATTCTAAACACTTTTATGTCTAACGTATAAAGTCTCACCTGATTTTAAATGTTTTTATTTTGACCCAATGACCTTCCTGTTACTTGCTGTTGACAATATCTGATCTGGCTTATTTATTTACGAAACGGCTTGTTTTCTTAAAGGTTAAGCGTGCAATATTTGCGACACTAGAATCGACAGAATTGCAAAATATGAGCTGTTTTTATGCAGTTTTTCGGAAATCTCACCGTGTATGTAATTGGTTGGACAAACAGATAGTCCCGCCCCAGAACTTATGCCATTGGTTGTGCCAGTGCTTTTGATTTGATCGTACACGAACAATGCTATTATCGTTAATGAAAACAAAAACAAAGACGAAATGAAAACATTTTCAATAACTGAAATTGCTTTTTTTTAAATGATAGGAAAAAACTGAAACTAAACAAATATTTTTTTTATATCGCCAAAATAAAATTGATTTTATCATTTTTATTTGCCACGTTTTTTGCTTATAACTTCAGGATAAATAAACTGAACATAAATCATTAATTATAGGAGGTGATTATCTTTCAAACGAGTCCACACACAAGATAATCAGATGTATAGATCATTAGATAATCCACATGAAGCACAATGTTACATATGACCACCAGGAGATGGCGCCAAATACACGACACAGACTCAATGATGACTCAAATGACACAGAATGAAACTCATTCTGTGAAATCTCATGACTAAAATAAACAGAACATAAAATATCACATACCGTTAATTAGAGTCTGTGATTATCTTTCAAACGAGTCCACACACAAGATAATCAGATGTATAGATCATTAGATAATCCACATGAAGCACAATGTTACATATGGCCACCAGGAGATGGCGCCAAATACACGACACAGACTCAATGAGTCAAAAGATTGGAATTAATTTTCTTTATTTTAGTTTTAATATTTGATATACAATAGGTTGAATATGGGCAAAGTGGGACACTTATGGAAACTTTACATTTGTTGGCACTTTTAGTTAAAGCTTAGGATGATTTATGGTGTGTTTACATACAACGCGTAGAATATTTTCGCCTCGCATTGCTCGCGCGAGTTTGACCGCTACATTATAAATGTGTGTTTAAACTCGCGTTCGTGCGAGTAACGCGAACCCGCGAGTATTCCCTCTTCTCTTCCGGAAAAGGACGGGAGGGGCTTCTACGACTTGTTTCATAGTAAAGTTCAACCAATAGCGGGAATCAAGTAGTCACGCATATTTTCAGAACTTACCAGGTAGTCCAGATTCCTCGCTCACTCTCCAAGCGATATCTTTTTTCGTCCGGTCTCTGTACATGTATGACGTTGTGTCCTACAATTCCGGGTGCCCACACACACACACACACACACACACACCGCTACAACAATGTTTTCATCCATTTTTCCAGATTTCTTCTGCTACTACGTCAGTACGTCAGTGACATCCGGACGATCTCAATGCTGATAGGCTTTCGCAAATTTCTCGCTGGAGTTGAAAAATGTGAATTTGAAAAATCTGAAGCGATTTCGCGTGTTCAAGTCGCGCCTATTTGCATCTTTGCATTGACTTTGTATGTAATCGCGCCGTGCGAAACGCTCGCTTCGTGTTGTATGTGAATGCACCATAAGGATGTCGAAATGGAAAAAGAGCCTTTGAAGAGCCTCTTTTAACCAAATCACTGATTTTTATATATATATATATATATAGAGAAAATATCTAAAATAAAAAATATATATAAATATAGAAAATACCTAAAATAAAATAAAAATATAAATATATATATATATATATATATATATATATATATATATATATATATATATAGAAAATATCTAAAATAAAAATAAAATAAAAAAATATATATATATATATATATATATATTTATTTTTATTTTTTATTTTTTACATATACACTTTCACATCATAAATCATCATATGTAGCATTTACAAACATTAAGTCCATTTAAAATTTTTATAACCTCGAAATAATGTACATAAAGTTTCTGTCATATTCTTTACCATTTCTTTTCCCACCGGAGGTCACAAAATGAGCTCTGCCGCAGATCACAATGTAAAATCATCCATTTAAAACCTCAAAAAGTTTCTTGTTTACTTCCCAAAGATTAGTTTAGTAACTGAACCATTTAAGGAAATACATGGATACAATAGGGATCAAACGTAACTGTCCCACTTTACCCATCTTCACCCTATACTACAAAATTTGAAACATTTACAGTCCACCTTAATTAATGATGAAAATGGCACTAGATGGAGGTAACACAAGACCGCCCTGAGAAAAGTAATGACGTTAGACATTTAAAATGATATCAGTAAACGCTTTAGCTTTAGCAATTAGAAAAAGCAGCTAACAAAACTAACAAAGAGTGAAAACGAAATTAAGGAAATAATGTGAACAGTAAATGTAGTTGGTTATGTAATGCAAACGTTAAAATGAGTCATGCGCAATAGTAAAGGTGTTTAGGACAGAACGAAAAGTGTTTATGAACTGATAATCCATGTTAAAGTTAATAAAAGTTGTTGTTGTTGTTGTTGTAGAGACTCCAGTGTTCATTTCACCAGGAAACTGCCGCGATACTTACATTGAACCATGTAAAAATAATTTAGCAAAAATGGTATGCTAACATTATTCATTTTCAGATTCATAAAACCTGCGCAAACTTCCCTTGATAAATCCCAGTTAGAGGAAGATTGTGCATATATACATGTGGAGCGTGCAACACCTGTTTTTACTAATCATAATCTCATCTACATATAATTACATATGCATAATGCCATCCAGATATGTGACATAAGATAATAAAGACTGAAGACTGAATGTTGCATGTGAATGGACGCTGCTGCCAAGTTTACCTGAGAAACGTATCAAATATTCATGTGTCATATGTCGTTGGAAAGCTCTCAAAGAGTAAAATACAACCAGAATATTTGTTTTACTCACAGACAAAAATATAGCGAGGAATAGCTAAATATACGTCTTTGCCAATTATGTTGGTGTTGCTTAAATGCCGTGTTTTCTTATGAATTCACTAAAATAAACAGAACATAAACTATCACATATCATTATTTAGAGTCTGTGATTATCTTTCAAACGAGTCCACACACAAGATAATCAGATGTATAGATCATTAGATAATCCACATGAAGCACAATGTTACATATGGCCACCAGGAGATGGCGCCAAATACACGACACAGACTCAATCATGACTCAAATGACACAGAATGAAACTCATTCTGTGAAATCTCATGGCTAAAATCATGTCTGCATGCTATGCAAACCTTTAGTCATTGTTGTGTTTGCATGTGTAATTAGTTCTTATGTACAATTATTATCTTTTATTTGTTTGGAGAGGCTTTTAAACACTATTATAAATTATTTTTGTAATGTTGTAACTTTTGATCGCTTTGTCGGATCAACACCATTTTTCTCAGTTACAGTTGACATGATTGGGAACAAAACAAAAGCAGTTTTTCAGAGCCACCTTATTTACACCCAGAGATATATAATGCATGTATCAATTGTTCATGTTCAGTATAACTAATAAAGTGCACACAGTAATTTTCATTAGATTTCCACAACATCTGCTACAATGACAGTCATGGAAGATTACTTGTTCTTGCACTCTTTTGCCAGTGGCGTCACTAATTTTCCTTTGCGTACGCAAGGGGTAGAGCTTGCATAGTTATACACACATTTTCATATCAAACGTAGTTTTTATAATCCCATTGTGAGTGTGAGAGGCGTGTACGCAAAATATGATACATTATTGTCTTTTCGTGTTAAGCTGGAATACTAGACCGTTACACACATCACTGTTAAGCAAGCATACTTTCTGTATTGCAAATGATACCTTTTTTAAACGGTTGGATTTTAGCTACATCCCACTTTACATGGCATTCCCATGTTGTCATAAATAATTAAATGGAGAGCATGTGTACTGCTGTCGGGTTGTCACACAAACACGGAGAGATATGACAGGAAGTGGAGTGCATTAGTGTGAGCATGTAAATCTGATGTACTCCTCCTATATTTGTGTTTTTGTGTTGAGACTAAATTGTGTGGCTACAAATATACAAAAATCAATAAAATGGTAATAAAGTACTCAGCAGGAAACCGATGGAGAGCGTACTCTGGGTAGGGAAAGAGGTATTGCCCCAAGTGAAGGAGTTCAAGTACCTCGGGGTCTTGTTCACGAGTGTGGGGACAATGGAGCGGGAGGTTGGCCAGGAGAATCAGGGCTGCGGGGGCGGTATTGCACTCGCTCTATCGCACCGTTGTCAGGAAAAGAGAGCTGAGCCGGAAGGCAAATCTCTTGATCTACCGGTCCATTTTTGTTCCTACCCTCACCTATGGTCATGAAGGCTGGGTCATGACCGAAAGAACTAGGTCGCGAGTACAAGCGGCCGAAATGGGCTTCCTCAGAAGAGTGGCGGGCTTCTCCCTTAGAGATAGGGTGAGGAGCTCAGTCATCCGTGAGGAGCTCGGAGTAGAGCCGCTGCTCCTTTGCGTCGAAAGGAGTCAGTTGAGGTGGTTTGGGCATCTGGTAAGGATGCCCCCTGGCTGCCTCCCTAGGGAGGTGTTTCAGGCACGTCCAGCTGGGAGGAGGCCTCGGGGAAGACCCAGGATTAGGTGGAGAGATTACATCTCCACACTGGCCTGGGAACGCCTCAGGGTCCCCCAGTCAGAGCTGGTTAATGTGGCTCGGGATAGGGAAGTTTGGGGCCCCCTGCTGGAGCAGCTGCCCCCACGACCCGACTTCGGATAAGCGGTTAAAGATGGATGGATGGTAATAAATGACTTTTTGTGCATGTGTAAAACAATATAATGTGCATATAAACACAAAGCACATATCTGCACATCAGCTAGTCACATTATGATATCATTAACGTGTTGCGTTTTACAGTTCTCCAATCTCAAATTAGAGAAGAGTATCCCCACTGCTTCAACCCGAGCTTAATCATTTAACTAAGAAAAGTGCACGTAAGTTAACCTTTAACAGCTAGCTTTTATCTTCATTACTACGATAAGTGCTTTAGCATCATGAGTGATGCTGCTTTGGTCATTGGCATGTTGTTTAAGTTCAGTAAACATCTGTGAAATCAGGAAAAGGACATCATTTATTGTCATGAATTGAGAATATCTGAAATTCGGAATCTTTAATTTGGAAAACAAATTCTTTATTGTTCATTCAACAATTTGTCTGAACAATATATATATATATATTATGAATAGGCAACCAAAATGTACATTTCACTTAAAGAAACAAAAACAAAAAAAGACACCTGCTGAGAGAAATCTGTCAAAACTGTACAGAATTGCCGGTAATAGTGGTTAAAACACTGTTTGTAGAATATTCCTTCATTGACCCATGACTCCACAGACAGACACTCAGTGCTTTACATACAGGATGATTCAGGGGTGGGGCCGGAGGCGGGGTTATGGTAGGGGGCGGAGCAAGATGGTTCACTTTATCTTGACGACTCCAGACTTTGACCTTATCCTATTTCTTCAGCGTTCCTGACATCTTTCGAAGTCCTTTTATACGGTAAAGCAGCCCGTTGATAAAGTCCTGTGATCGGGGAGAGACAGCAGGGAGAAATCTGGGTTATAGAAGATTTTGGGGAGGTTTATTTCATAGTAACCAGAATATAAAGCATGAATAATTTACATATATGCATTTGACAGATGCTTTTATCCAAAGTGACTTACAGTGCACTTATTACAGGGACAATCCCCCCGGAGCAACCTGGAGTTAAGTGTCTTACTCAAGGACACAATGGTGGTGACTGTGGGGATCGAACCAGCAACCTTCTGATTACCAGTTTACCAGTTATGTGGTTTAGACCACTACACCACCACCTCTCCATCAGGTGGTAGAAGGTCTAAAACTACAGGAATATTCAGGAATAATATTAGCATGTTCTGCTACTGGATTAGGGATGCTAGTGGACTCCAAATAAACACAGTATATGAATGTCATATCCGACACATTTTGCATGTGAATGTACAATAATGCATTATTTCAATCTGTATGTACTGTGTGTATATATACATATAAGGAGGACAGTACAGTAAGACTGTAGTGAATTGATGGAAAATGTGTGTGAAGGGATTAATGGAAAGGAGGATACGAGAACCGGCTTGATAATATAAATAATATTTTAATAAGAAACTTAAACAAATAGACAAACACACACACAGGTGTCGGACAGCTGCCCATAATTCTCTCTCTCTGTCGCACTGCCGTTGGCTATTATCTCTCGAGAGAGCTTATTAGCCTGATTAGGGGCGGGTGTGCGGAATCACGACCCCGCCCTCCGCCCTGCCACATTTCCTCCCTCATTCACTCAGGCCGGGGAATCCCTTCCACCCCGCCTGCCAGCAAGTCATCCCCGTCTACCTGAAAAAACATTTTGGCACCTACATGCCGTAACGGTGATCGTGCCAAATTATCGTGCCGCAGTGGGAGAGAGAGAAAAAACACTTACTCGCCGGTTCTCCGATACGCCGTAGCTTGGTCCTCGGCCACTCCTCCACCCCCTAATGGACGACACCCACGCCTCCCCGGGAGGATCGGAGGCAGTCCTCCGGCCCCTAGCAGACGCAATGCCCCGCCATGTTTTTGGTGGACTTTAGGGGTCTCCCCCGCCCCTGTCAGCGGTAACCGCTCCAGGCGGTTGGTTGGGAGCCCCTCCTCCCCTCGCGGTTGGCGGCCGTTCCTCCGCTTCCAGGCGGCCGGGCTCCTCTGTCCTCCGGCAGATGGCTGCGTCTCCTCCGTTGGGGTGGATGGTAGCGCCGAGAACTCCACTACGGCGCATCCCTCCTCCTTCCCGGGTTTCGGCACCAGTGTAAAGGGATTAATGGAAAGGAGGAGGCGAGAACCGGCTTGACAATATAAATAATAGTTTAATATAAATTTAAACCAAAAAGACAAACACACAAAGATGTCGGACAGCTGTCCGTAAATCTCTCTCTCTCTCTCTCTCTCTCTCTCGCTCTGCCGTCTTCGGTCGGCATTTATCCCTCTCAAGGGCTAATCAGAGGGCGACCGACCCGGCGTGTGTATATGTATGTGTGTGTGTGTATGTATGTGTGTGTGTGTATGTGTGTGTATGTGTGTGTGTGTATGCATGTGTGTGTGTGAGTGTGTTTGTGTATTTGTGTGTGTGTGTGTGTAAATTACAATATTTAGATATATTTATATGTGTACATAATTATTCTAATTTAGCATTTTTATTAATATTTATTATATTTAAATGCATTTACATATAATATTTATATACTATACTGATTAATTTGATTAATCGGCATGTCATGTAATTAATTTAATAAAAAAAATAATTGATTGACAGCCCTAGTTTTTCGTAATTAATTACAGGCTAATATAACTCAGCATTGTGTCATACATTTACACTAAATAATAAAAAAAATCCCAAATATATACGTTTGCATGATTTATACCGCTAAATAAGGCGGAAACGCTTCATCGCAGTCTGCCGGATGATGCAATTACCCCATGCCATTTAATGCCTCGGGAGTGAAGACAAAAAGTTAAATTGGACAGACTGAAGCAGTTCCTCATCCGAGCGGATCGAGATATTTTTCATCCGCTTACAGGAACGGGAAGTGATTCTGTTTCTTCTGATAAATTAACTAGCCCCCTTTGGGAACAAGGTAAACACAGAACCAAAAGCCAGTTGATCAGCTTGACAGTGCAAAGGTCATTTCCGGCCAATGACATCACAGAGTTTAAGTGAGCAAAACGGATAAAAGACGGAAAAGTCGTTGCATGTGAATAGCAGACGTGGTGCATTTACCAGAAAAGTCAGTCAGCAATTTTACTGCAGTCTAATGTGCTTCAATTGTGAAAGTGGCTGTAGAGTAAAGCATATACAGGAAAAGCTGTTTATGATGATTTATGAGGAAATGGAATAAAACGGATTTTTCTCTTACCTCCTTTGGCTTTCCACATTCTTGCAAAAGCTCCTGTTAAAACAGCAAGAGCATCATCTGTTAACGCTTCCCTCATGATTTTGTTCTGTAGAATTGTGTTTGCATATCATTAAGTGATGCAATGTTTCAAGCACTGACTGTAACAAGCTCAAAATGTGTGTGTGTGTGTGTGTGTGTGTGTGTGCGCGCGTGTGTGTGCGCGTGTGTGTGTGTATGTGTGTGTGTGTGTGTGTGTGTGTGTGTGTGTGTGTGCGCATGTGTGTGTGTGTGTGTGTGTATATGTGTGTGTGTGTGTGTGTATGTGTGTGTGCGTATGTGTGTACATGTGTATGTGTGTGTGTGTGCGTATGTATGTGTGTGTCCTCCTTCTGTAACTTGTCCCGTACCTGCAGTCTAGATCTCTGTTCGGTATCTGTGAGCTCCAGAAGTTCATCGATGTCGATCTCCAACTCTGGAATGTCCTCCTCCTGAACGGAGAGAATCAATGATATGGGGTCATGCACTCATTAGTGCTCTATAAACATAATTTAAGAAAATGTCACGTATGACAGAAATGTCATGTGAATGTATGAAGTTCGTAATTGTCCTGTGAGGTGTAAGTTCAAAGGAGTTGAGCGTCACATCTGTGCTGGAGTGTTTTAACGACATCAGCTTTCAAAAGCATCTCAAATTAGAGCGATAAGAGAAATGAGCACCCTCAGAGCACATTAATAACCACACGATTGACTTTAAACTCACAGCGGTAATTGCTGCGCGCATTAAAATTAGAGGAAATCATCGATGAGAACTTCTGCAGATCTGCTGTGTCGGCATGGTGCTAATTACCCCACGAGGGCAGTTTTAATTGCTGTTGTCACCATTAGGGCTGCCATTTAAACCGTGAATGTTTTGCATCTGATTTATTCACAAATATAAGATAGTTTGTGCATTATCATCAAATTATGAATGTCTTAAAGTAGTAGTTGTCCTGCAAATGAAAAATCTTATTATTATTATCTCCATGGGCTGTCAAGCTGACTAAAAGCGCCATCAAAGTATCATAAAGGGAGTCCATAAAACTTGTGCGCTATAATCCAAGTCGTTATTCACTTAAAAGCTTCCCCTCCATCATTCAAACCCAGTCAAGGATGCGCTATAACACTAAAAATGTTTACGTTTAAAACGTTGAAGTGTCCGTATGCATAAGTTAGGCATATGAGGTATCATTTGAAAGCTTAGAATCTGATCTTTTCAGAAATAAACATCACTTCTGCATTTATGTTACTTAAAATAACAAAATGAGGCCTCAAATCATTTTCGTTGCAGATTAGCGCCCCCTAGAGGTAATTAGGTAGAAATGTTAATATGAAAATGAAAGAAAAATGGGCATGTCATATATCAAATTAAAGCTCATATTCTCCGTTATGTGACTGTATATTAATTTTGTTGCCGTAAACATTTTCAAAAGAATCACAAAGTGAAATATGATAATGGTAAGTCGTCAAATGGAAACTTCTCGCTTATGCTCCGATAACTGCTGATGTAAGACCCAAATAGCTAAAAACTTTATATCTGCTCTTAGCTTAGGTAGTTTCCTAAACCAAGAGCCATTTTTACTTGTCTGTGAACTTGCTTGGTTGAATAATCCAATGGTATATATTAGATGTCCAGAATAAAATATGCCATCCAGAAGGAAAACCATACAAAACAAATCATCAGAAATATATGTTTTTGACAATTGATGGGATTATATATGTTAATACAAAGGGGAGGATCTCAGCTTTCTAATGACACCTAGATTGAGCTTGTAGTCCACTCAGAGGACGAGATATTCAATGAAATAATGAGGGTGTTGCTTGAACTGAACATTAGACTGAATGTCTATGGACGAGCTCATCTGTGAGGGGTAAAATGTGTTAGAGCGCCCCCTATAGTTCACATCTGTGAGGGGTAAAATGTGTTAGAGCGCCCCCTACAGTTCACATCTGTGTATTGTGATAGAGAGAAAAAATATTTTTCTAGTGTTTTCTGCCACCTAGCGGAATAAAACGAGACTACAGTGAACCGAACCAGAATTACATGTTTACAAATTTAGGACTTATCAAAAAAAGTTCTGTTTATCATAAGATTATAAACACACAATATTATTTGTGAATAATTGGTGACTTTTTTTTTTTTAATTTTGGGCGATTTCTGAAAAATCTACATTTTCTTACTGAGTATTTTTGTCTTATTTCTTCTGGTAAAAATATCTAAACATCCTTAAAAAAATAAACAGTATACTTGAAGAAGAATGGCATAATATATTTTTGTTTTCAGAGAAATCTCTTGACACAAAGACTTGGAATATATCACAGGAGTCATATGGACTACTTTCATGGTACTTTTATGGTGTTTTTTGTCCTTTTTGGGAGCTTAACGGCACCAGTCCACATTCATTTCGTTATAGGGGAAATAGCACTTAAGGATTTGGAACCACATGAGGGTGAGAAAAAGATGACGGATGAACTCTTTCATTTGAACCGTAATCATTATTTTACACTCACAGTAACGGTTAATACAGGAAGTGTTTTGTTCTCTGATAGTGTTGGGCATGTGAGAAAAGCTAATCAGTGTGTGTGTGTGTGTGTGTGTGTGTGTGTGTCTAAATGAGATTACACATGAGTCGTCAGGCGAGACTCATTACTATTGTGGATCCATTAGTAATTTGATCTTGTTTCCTCTGTTTCCTGCCTCAAAGTGCCATCAAAACATACCAGACACACGCTACAGGTCACATTCCCATATTGCGGAAAACTCCAGTATTAGTGCTGCCCTGCTGGAAAAACAGCCTAAGCTGGTTTATAGGTCTTATCTGGCCTCCGTTAGCTGGTCAGGCTGGTTTACAAAGATAAGCAAATTACTTTTTTGTTTATCTTTGGAAATTGTTTCTTCATTTGGGGTCAACCGGATCAAAACGGAATAACTTTACACTTAGACAAGACTAAAACGTGTGGTTTTGTGGGTTGATCTCAGGGATTGGCAGAGTAACTCCAGGACCCAACGAGTACACGCATAAATTAGAGATGCTCATGAATAATGCAGCGGCTGACACAGGGCGGACTGTTACAGGCTTCCACACGGAAGGGTCAGAGTACCTGCAGCGAAACCCTTCCGCTAGGACATGAAAAATTGATAGCATTCAGCCAAATGTGTACAGAGCCACTCCCAAACCACAAAATCATGGTTGTTTTGTATGATACACCTAAAAGAAGAAGAGAGCTGGTTCAGGACGTCTACATTGGACAAATCCCCTGAAACCCTGTTCTATTTAAATCGCTCGTTATTCCTAGAAAAGGTGTTACTGTACGTTTATGATAACACAGTTGTTCTGTGCATTAATAAATATCAATTGTTTACTTTTGTATAGGGCTGTCAATCAATTTACAATTAATCGCCATTAATCGCATACAAAAACATTAGCCAAAAAAGGGATTATATTTATCATGTACTGTATATTAAATGCATAATTATTAAATATAACTATAATTGTTTAATCATTATATTTTGATTATAATTATTTTATTTTAGGGCCTCCCTCAGTAAATACATGCATTTATGTGTGCGATTAATGTGAGTAAATAATCAACATATGTAATTCATTTGATTAAAAAAGTATGTATGTATGTGTGTGTACAGTGGCAAGAAAAAGTATGTGAACCCTTTGGAATTAGCTGGTTTTCTGCATTAATTGGTCATGAAATGTGATCTCATCAAGTATAGACAAACACAATGTGCTTATGATAACAATACACAAACTATTATAATCGTTCATGTCATTATTGAACACACCCCATTAAACATTCAGAGTGCTGTGGAAAAAGTAAGTGAACCCTTGGATTTAATAACTGGTCGTTGCTACTTAGGCAGCAATAACCTCAATCAAGCCTTTCCGGTAGATGCGGATTAACCTGTACAACGTTCAGAAGGAATATTGGATCATTCTTCCTTACAAAACTGCTTCAGACATATTCTTAGGATGTCTGGTGTCTCTCTTAAGGTCATTCTGCAGCGTCTCTATTGGGTTAAGGGCTGGGATCGGACTGGGACACTCCAAAAGGGGAATTTTCTATTTTTTTAAGACATTCTGTAGTGGATTTACTTTGATGTTTAGGGTTATTGTCCTGCTGCATCACCCAACTTCTCCTGAGCTTCAGCTGGCACACTGCCACCCTGATATTATCCTGTAGGATATCTCGATAAACTTGGGAATTCTTGTTTACCTCGATGTTGGCAAGCAGTCCAGGCCCCAAATCATCATGCTCCCTGAACCGTTGGGATGATGTTTTCATGTTGGTATGCGGTGCCCTATTTATGCCATACATAGCGCTGCATGTTCTTCCCAAACAATTCAACCTTAGTTTCATCAGTCCACAAAACATTTTCCCAGTAGTGTTGTGGAGTGTCAAGGTGGTCTCTGGCAAACTTCAGGCGTGCAACAATGTTTTTGTTGGAAAGGAGCGGCATCCTTCATGATGTCCTGCCATGAACACCATACCTGTTTAATGTTTACCATATAGTTGTTCACCAGTTCCAATGACTCCTTTTAGTCTTTATCTGTCACTCTAGGGATCTGTTTTACCTAATTGAGCATTCTGCGGTGTGTCCTTTGAGTCATCTTGGCTGGACTGGAGAGAGTACCTATAGTACTAAGTCATCTCCATTTATAGACAGTTTGTCTAACTGTGGACAGATGAATATCTAACGGCCACTTCTAGAGAGAGTTCCTATAGTACTAAATCATCTCCATTTATAGACAGTTTGTCTCACTGTGGACAGATGAATATCTAACGGCCACTTCTAGAGAGAGTATCTATAGTACTAAATCATCTCCATTTATAGACAGTTTGTCTCACTGTGGACCGATGAATATCTAACGGCCACTTCTAGAGAGAGTACCTATAGTACTAAATCATCTCCATTTATAGACAGTTTGTCTCACTGTGGACAGATGAATATCTAACGGCCACTTCTAGAGAGAGTATCTATAGTACTAAATCATCTCCATTTATAGACAGTTTGTCTAACTGTGGACAGATGAATATCTAACGGCCACTTCTAGAGAGAGTACCTATAGTACTAAATCATCTAAATTTATAGACAGTTTGTCTCACTGTGGACAGATGAATATCTAACGGCCACTTCTAGAGAGAGTATCTATAGTACTAAATCATCTCCATTTATAGACAGTTTGTCTAACTGTGGACAGATGAATATCTAACGGCCACTTCTAGTGAGAGTACCTATAGTACTAAGTCATCTCCATTTATAGACAGTTTGTCTAACTGTGGACAGATGAATATCTAACGGCCACTTCTAGAGAGAGTATCTATAGTACTAAATCATCTCCATTTATAGACAGTTTGTCTCACTGTGGACCAATGAATATCTAACGGCCACTTCTAGAGAGAGTACCTATAGTACTAAATCATCTCCATTTATAGACAGTTTGTCTCACTGTGGACAGATGAATATCTAACGGCCACTTCTAGAGAGAGTATCTATAGTACTAAATCATCTCCATTTATAGACAGTTTGTCTCACTGTGGACCAATGAATATCTAACGGCCACTTCTAGAGAGAGTATCTATAGTACTAAATCCTCTCCATTTATAGACAGTTTGTCTCACTGTGGACAGATGAATATCTAACGGCCACTTCTAGAGAGAGTATCTATAGTACTAAATCATCTCCATTTATAGACAGTTTGTCTAACTGTGGACAGATGAATATCTAACGGAAACTTCTAGAGAGAGTACCTATAGTACTAAATCACCTCCATTTATAGACAGTTTGTCTAACTGTGGACAGATGAATATCTAACGGCCACTTCTAGAGAGAGTACCTATAGTACTAAATCATCTCCATTTATAGAGAGTTTGTCTAACTGTGGACAGATGAATATCTAACGGCCACTTCTAGAGAGAGTACCTATAGTACTAAATCACCTCCATTTATAGACCGTTTGTCTAACTGTGGACAGATGAATATCTAACGGCCACTTCTAGAGAGAGTACCTATACTACTTAATCATCTCCATTTATAGACAGTTTGTCTAACTGTGGACAGATGAATATCTAACGGAAACTTCTAGAGAGAGTACCTATAGTACTAAATCATCTCCATTTATAGAGAGTTTGTCTGACTGTGGACAGATGAATATCTAACGGCCACTTCTAGAGAGAGTACCTATAGTACTAAATCATCTCCATTTATAGACAGTTTGTCTGACTGTGGAAAGATGAATATCTAACGGCCACTTCTAGTGAGAGTACCTATAGTACTAAATCATCTCCATTTATAGACAGTTTGTCTGACTGTGGAAAGATGAATATCTAACGGCCACTTCTAGAGAGAGTACCTATAGTACCTAATCATCTCCATTTATAGACAGTTTGTCTGACTGTGGAAAGATGAATATCTAACGGCCACTTCTAGAGAGAGTACCTATAGTACGAAATCATCTCCATTTATAGACAGTTTGTCTGACTGTGGAAAGATGAATATCTAACGGCCACTTCTAGAGAGAGTACCTATAGTACTTAATCATCTCCATTTATAGACAGTTTGTCTAACTGTGGACAGATGAATATCTAACGGAAACTTCTAGAGAGAGTACCTATAGTACTAAATCATCTCCATTTATAGAGAGTTTGTCTGACTGTGGACAGATGAATATCTAACGGCCACTTCTAGAGAGAGTACCTATAGTACTAAATCATCTCCATTTATAGAGAGTTTGTCTGACTGTGGACAGATGAATATCTAACGGAAACTTCTAGAGAGAGTACCTATAGTACTAAATCACCTCCATTTATAGACAGTTTGTCTAACTGTGGACAGATGAATATCTAACAGCCACTTCTAGAGAGAGTACCTATAGTACTAAATCATCTCCATTTATAGAGAGTTTGTCTGACTGTGGAAAGATGAATATCTAACGGCCACTTCTAGAGAGAGTACCTATAGTACTAAATCATCTCCATTTATAGACAGTTTGTCTGACTGTGGAAAGATGAATATCTAACGGCCACTTCTAGTGAGAGTACCTATAGTACTAAATCACCTCCATTTATAGACAGTTTGTCTAACTGTGGACAGATGAATATCTTACGGCCACTTCTAGAGAGAGTACCTATAGTACTAAATCATCTCCATTTATAGACAGTTTGTCTAACTGTGGACAGATGGATATCTAACGGCCACTTCTAGTGAGAGTACCTATAGTACTAAATCATCTCCATTTATAGACAGTTTGTCTAACTGTGGACAGATGGATATCTAACAGCCACTTCTAGAGAGAGTACCTATAGTACTAAATCATCTCCATTTATAGACAGTTTGTCTAACTGTGGACAGATGGATATCTAACAGCCACTTCTAGAGAGAGTACCTATAGTACTAAATCATCTCCATTTATAGACAGTTTGTCTAACTGTGGACAGATGGATATCTAACAGCCACTTCTAGAGAGAGTACCTATAGTACTAAATCACCTCCATTTATAGACAGTTTGTCTAACTGTGGACAGATGGATATCTAACAGCCACTTCTAGAGAGAGTACCTATAGTACTAAATCATCTCCATTTATAGACAGTTTGTCTAAATGTGGACAGATGGATATCTAACAGCCACTTCTAGAGAGAGTACCTATAGTACTAAATCACCTCCATTTATAGACAGTTTGTCTAACTGTGGACAGATGAATATCTAACGGCCACTTCTAGAGAGAGTACCTATAGTACTAAATCATCTCCATTTATAGACAGTTTGTCTCACTGTGGACAGATGAATATCTAACGGCCACTTCTAGAGAGAGTACCTATAGTACTAAATCATCTCCATTTATAGACAGTTTGTCTCACTGTGGACAGATGAATATCTAACGGCCACTTCTAGAGAGAGTATCTATAGTACTAAATCATCTCCATTTATAGACAGTTTGTCTAAATGTGGACAGATGGATATCTAACAGCCACTTCTAGAGAGAGTACCTATAGTACTAAATCATCTCCATTTATAGACAGTTTGTCTCACTGTGGACAGATGAATATCTAACGGCCACTTCTAGAGAGAGTACCTATAGTACTAAATCATCTCCATTTATAGACAGTTTGTCTCACTGTGGACAGATGAATATCTAACGGCCACTTCTAGAGAGAGTACCTATAGTACTAAATCATCTCCATTTATAGACAGTTTGTCTCACTGTGCACAGATGAATATCTAACGGCCACTTCTAGAGAGAGTACCTATAGTACTAAATCATCTCCATTTATAGACAGTTTGTCTCACTGTGCACAGATGAATATCTAACGGCCACTTCTAGAGAGAGTACCTATAGTACTAAATCCTCTCCATTTATAGACAGTTTGTCTCACTGTGCACAGATGAATATCTAACGGCCACTTCTAGAGAGAGTACCTATAGTACTAAATCATCTCCATTTATAGACAGTTTGTCTCACTGTGAACAGATGAATATCTAATCTCTTCAAGGTAACTTTATAACCCTTTCCAGGTTTATGCACAGCAACAATTATTGATTGTAGGTCTCTAAGATCTCTTGTTTGTGAGGCATGGTCCACGTCAGCAGATGCTTCTTGTGAATAGCAAACTCAAAATGTTTGAGTGCTTTTTATAAGTGAAAGTAGCTCTAACCCGCACCTACAATCTCGTTTAATTAACTGGATGCCACGTTTGCCAACTCCTGACTTTAATTAGCTTTTGTTGACGTCATTAGCCTAAGGGGTTCACATACTTTTTCCAGACTACACTGTGACTGTCTGAATGACGTATTCTATATGTACATTTGTTATTTTCATTATAAATAGTTCATTATAGTTTTGGATTTTTAATGTTGTTTCATTTATTTTTTTATATTCCAGTTTATTATTCCAAGTTTTCACACTTTGTTATATATGTTGTCCATAATTCATTGAATAATAATGACATGATTGATACCTCAAATCCTGTGTTTTTTAGAGTTGAGGTGTGCTGTTATTTTTACCGAGTTGAAAAAAAGTCCATAGACTTATATTGACACAGTGTTTCAAGTCATATCTTAAGACCAGAATATCAGATAGACTTTATGGTGAACCCGAAACCCGCTAGACGACCCAGAATACCCTAACAACTACAGCAACCCCCACGCAACCACCTACAACAGCCTATAATTGTGGCTGTGAGTTTTGCACGAGCAAGTCACACTCAAATTTTCTTCAGGTTTTTATTATTTGTGTAATGAGGTTCATCTTGCTCAAATTGAGCAAATCTAAGATTCGCAACAGACCAGTAGCACATGTAGGTGGAAGAGGCGTTTTGTTTAATCTCGGACAGGGAACGTCGAGGGGAAACACACATATGATGCCTCTGCATGCAAACCTGATTTGTCTTATAATCACGACTGTGTAATGATCACACACACACACATTTACTCTCATCTGTGCTGCTGTCTCCCTCTGAGCCAACCAGAATCCTGTTGCCATGGTTTCCCATGCATGCAGGATAAAGCACTGATACAGCATCTCTGATGTAACGCACAGATGTTGCGTGTCCCGGGATGTCCTGGCAGAGGAACACGTCATCGAAGCATGCATCACTAGAAATGACGATTAGAGTCCAATCTCTGACTGGTGTCTATCTTAAAGGAAAAGTCTGGAATCAATACCACTTAAGCTCTCAGGACAGCATCTGTGACGTATCGTAGATTACCACAAGACAATAATTTGGACTCCGCCCCCAGTTTGGAAAAACAATGAAACATCACATTTACAGTAATGCCTGAGCTTGTTAAAGCAATTCATTAATACCAATTTTTTTAATAACACATTTAATAAAAATGTGTTTTGAGTTGTTAAGTTTGTAAAAACAAACAAAAATTGTGTTTACAGTCATGCATTTACAATAGAAGTCTATGGGGCGAGAGTGCACATTAATAGGGGACTGCGGATGAAAATTAGCCTTTGGTCAAATCCGGTACAATGTATAAAATGGAAACATTTCTGTTAAAAATAGTACATGGTCCCTTTTCAAATAAAGAACTAAATAAAATAAATAAAAATAAAAACATATATGTGAAACTCGTATTTTTGTAAAAGCATTTAATTAATTTCTGAGTGCATAAATGTGTTATTTGAGTTGTAAGGTTTGTAAAAACTAACAAAAATGCCATTTCAGTCATGCATTTACAATAGAAGTCTATGGGGCAAGTGCACATGAGGGTTTAAATACAGAAATGTGAAGTTTGTATTTTTCTAGAAGCATTAACTTCTAGTTATTATAGTCTAGTTCTATAGTTCTAATATTCCTCTATACAATTTTTTTTAATAAAATACCTTATTTGAGCTAGGTTTGATAAAAACAAGCAAAAATCATGTTAACAATCATGCATTTACAATAGAAGTCTATGGGGCGAGTGTACCTGAGAGTGTACTTTAAAAGCATATACAGTATGTGAAACTTGTATTTTTGTAAAAGCATTTAATTAATTTCTGAGTGCATAAATGTGTTATTTGAGCTGTAAAGTGTCCTAAATCATCCTTTTAAGGTGCGTACACACTGCCAGCGACATCGCGCGCGACAGTGACTCAATACCATTCATTTTCAATGCGAGCACAGCGACTTCCGGCGACACGAGCTGTCGCGACCGTTGGCGCTGGATGTGGGCGTGTCCAGCGACGCGACAAAGTTGAGAAAAGTTCAACTTTGGAGCGACTAACGGAAGCGACAGCCAATAGGAGAGACGACGGGAGAGCTCACGTGATCCTTCTCTCTCTCTCTCTCTCTCTCAGCTCCTGCATTAACGGAAAGATGGATGAAAGGCTAATTCTTGCTGTTAGAAATGTTCCAGTGCTCTATGATATGTCTCTTCCCATGTACAAGGACATTTTTAAGAAAAATACTGCGTGGAAAGGTGTATCTGAGATCGCGGGGATTTTATGGACCCAGACAGACCGGCATTTGCGTTTTCGCCGCAGATAAACCGCCGCTATGGCAAACAGCACGCCTTGTTTCTCATTCATCTTTGATATAAAGCATTTTATGTACTGATTCCATTTATATTTAGTCTTTTCCCTCCAAAATGTTTGTTTTTAGTGGCAAGAAAAGAGATTCGCTGTCAACCGCAATGGAATGACATCCGTGAATGTCATTTATAAACGTTACTAGGCAACCAGTAGTGGGAACGCCCACTAGCGACTTCACCGCCAGCCACTGGCGACCTGCAGCGACAAAGTCGCTGGCATTGTGTACGCACCTTTAGAGGTGGGACTACTTTTGTAAGTGGATGAACTTTTGGTCACACATTACCTGTAAATGTCCCATAGAGAAGTGTTCTCCCTGTAAACAATGCCTTTTTCTAATGTCCATGCACGTATCATGTGACTGGTTATAAAGGGGGGACTGAATCGAAATTAACAGAATTTCACAGACGCCCTTCATTCAGCTTAACTTGCATTAAAGCTGGAAGATATCTTAAAGAGGACGTGTTTTGGATGACCAAGAACAACGACGAGGGAATCAATGGAATAATATAATAACATGCTAATCAATGATAAGCAAAAGGTTCCAACTGGCAACAGATAATCAACCCAACCCAAACAAAACAGTCACGTGGCAGTGCCATGGTACAGTGATGCTTTCTCATAGTAAGGAAAAATCTCACTTGACATCTCTTAAATATCCCAGTTTAATAGTTCCAGAGGAGATCTCAACATTGAGTGCATTCAAGCCAGCAGTGTTAGGTCATGAAACACCTTAAACAGTGTTTTTATAGGGGGAAGGAGACGTTCTATAATACACATTTTTCTTGCATTGTCTGATATTTTTAAATAAGCAGATTTTTAGTAGTTATAAGTGTATTTGTGTGCATGTGTACGCACTCAATGTCTCAAACTGGGCTCAGATTTGCCAGGATACCAGAGATCTCAGTATCTACTTTTATCTCTCCAATGGAATTTGAAGAGAACCATCTGACACTAACATGAAGCCATTTCCATTTGCATACATCACAGTATTTACATGCAACTTCTATAGGGATACCAAGGTGTAACAGTGATAATACCAACCATTGCAGTTCTTTGTAAGTGGATTAAAACATCTCTTGGTTTGTTTTTGTGCATTATTAACTCCAGTCTGGACACATGCAGTAATGCATCTCATGTCTCACCTCACAGTCATACAGCAGGTGCAGCTGTCCGTCTATCCACTCCTCGATGTCCAGTCTCCTCTGCAGGTCTTTGCGGTTGTATTTGACCGTTAGTTTGCCCAGTTTGCGTTGGGCAGGCTCCTCCTCTTTGGTCTGAAACATCACTCTGGACTGCGTGCCCGGTTCCGACGCCATGCCTGCCACAGCAGACGGGGAGAAGTCCAAGAGGCGTCTCTCTCTCTCTCTCTCTCTCTCTCTCTCTCTCTATATATATATATATATGTCTTTCTGTGTGTCCTTTGGTCTCAGTCCCTCTTGACGTCTTTCTCTTTATCCTGCTTGGTGTTTTTGACTCATTGTTGTGTTTATCTGTCCAACTGCCTCGTTCAGCTCATGTCTCGTGTCTGCGCTCAACTAACACTGCTTCCCTCTCTCTCTGACTGTGTCTCTATCTCTCTCTCTCTCTTCTCTGTGCTCCCTGTCTGCTGTAATGAAAGACGTGTTTTAGTGTGTGCGCGTGCGCGTGTGTGAACATAGTTCAACCCAATAGTGATAACACGCACTGACAAGATAAGTGTCAAGGGGAAAACCCCATTTTTAAAGGCACATGCACGGGTCTATACAGTGGCCCTGAAAAGTATTTGGACACTTATTACACCAAAACAACACCATAAACGCTTTGCACTATGTTATAAGTCATTGTTGCAAGGCATGGTCTGATATCTGTGGATGGGGAAGGTTGGGATCATTTATTATTGATCCCATTGTCTACCAATTTGGAAGGCACAATTCCCACTACTTAGTAGGTCCTCGTGGTGGTGCGGTTACATTTACATTTACATTTATGCATTTGGCAGATGCTTTTATCCAAAGCGACTTACAGTGCAATTATTACAGGGACAATCCCCCCGGAGCAACCTGGAGTTAAGTGCCTTGCTCAAGGACACAATGGTGGTGGCCGTGGGGATCAAACCAGTGACCTTCTGATTAACAGCCCTGTGCTTTAGCCACTACGCCACCACCACTCCATGGTTACTCGCCTCAATCCAGGTGGTGGCGGACGAGTCTCAGTTGCCTCCGCTTCTGAGACCGTCAATCCGCGCATCTTATCACGTGACTCGTTGTGCATGACACCGCGGAGACTCACAGCATGTGGAGGCTCATGCTACTCTCCACGATCCACACACAACTCACCACATGCCCCATTGAAAGAACCACTAATCACCACCACGAGGAGGTTACCCCATGTGACTCTACCCTCCCTAGCAACCGGGACAATTTGGTTGCCCCATGTGACTCTACCCTCCCTAGCAACCGGGACAATTTGGTTGCCCCATGTGACTCTACCCTCCGTAGCAACCTGGACAATTTGGTTGCCCGTGTGACTCTACCCTCCCTAGCAACCGGGACAATTTGGTTGCCCCATGTGACTCTACCCTCCTTAGCAACCGGGACAATTTGGTTGCCCGTGTGACTCTACCCTCCCTAGCAACCGGGACAATTTGGTTGCCCAATGTGACTCTACCCTCCCTAGCAACCAGGACAATTTGGTTGCCTCATGTGACTCTACCCTCCCTAGCAACCGGGTCAATTTGGTTGCCCCATGTGACTCTACCCTCCCTAGCAACCTGGACAATTTGGTTGCCCGTGTGACTCTACCCTCCCTAGCAACCGGGACAATTTGGTTGCCCCATGTGACTCTACCCTCCTTAGCAACCGGGACAATTTGGTTGCCCGTGTGACTCTACCCTCCCTAGCAACCGGGACAATTTGGTTGCCCCATGTGACTCTACCCTCCTTAGCAACCGGGACAATTTGGTTGCCCGTGTGACTCTACCCTCCCTAGCAACCGGGACAATTTGGTTGCCCAATGTGACTCTACCCTCCCTAGCAACCGGGACAATTTGGTTGCCCCATGTGACTCTACCCTCCCTAGCAACCGGGACAATTTGGTTGCCCCATGTGACTCTACCCTCCTTAGCAACCTGGACAATTTGGTTGCCCGTGTGACTCTACCCTCCCTAGCAACCGGGACAGTTTGGTTGCCCCATGTGACTCTACCCTCCTTAGCAACCGGGACAATTTGGTTGCCCGTGTGACTCTACCCTCCCTAGCAACCGGGACAATTTGGTTGCCCAATGTGACTCTACCCTCCCTAGCAACCAGGACAATTTGGTTGCCCCATGTGACTCTACCCTCCCTAGCAACCGGGATAATTTGGTTGCTAAGGAGACCTGGCTGGAGTCACTCGGCACGCCCTGGATTCAAACTCACGACTTCAGGTGTGATAGCGTTAATACTCGCTGAGATACCCAGACACCTTGGAAGTCCACTTTATAGTATATAAAGTAAGAAAATACACTTGACTGTAAAAATACATTCTCTGACAAAAACCCAAAATATTCTGTCTTATGCAGTTTTGCTACTCAAGTAAATGTATCTTGTTTTAAGGATTTTTAGATGTTTTTTTTACAAGAGAACAATATTTAAATTCTCATTAAGAATAAAATTGTTGCCCTATTATCAAAGGTCTTACTAGAGAAAATAAATGTATGTTCTTACTAGGGCTGTCAATCGATTAAAATATTTAATCGAATTAATTACACGATGTCCCGATTAATTAATCGCGATTAATCGCATATACAAATATTTGCCGAGAAAGCCCCTCATATACCAATAACTCAATATATAATTATACATAGTTATCTTTAAATATAATATATATTCAGATAATTAAAATGCGTTACATTCTTGTGGCAGAAGAGTTAATCATTGATAAGTGTCTTTAGAATACAATGTATTGTTTACTACCATATTATTGATCATAAGTCAATCATTGACACACAGTTCACAGTAATCCATTACACAAGTGAATTTATCAATCAGAGATTTATTATGAGGGCTTGTTTAAGGACTCCTGCATCAGTAATGCTTGTGTAGCGTCTCGGGTGTGTTGCGTCATAAACATACATGTTTAGGTCACTGTGTCGAGTTAAATATAGTTTAATACTCAATCTTTAAACACATCTTGAGATCCATCAAGTGTTTGAACGCAAGAACGTAACGCATGTTTGTGTTGTTCTGCTGAAGTGTTTGTTCACTGTATAAACTGTGTGTTGCTCATACAGCTGAAGTTTCACTTACTGCCCTCTGGAGTAAACAGGTGGTACTACAAGCATTTCTCAGGAATCTTCCTTATACGTGGGCAATGCGATTAATTGCGTACATTTTTGTAAACTGAATTAACGTGTTAAATCTACAGCCCTAGTTCTAACATGACTTTTCGTCATTACATGCATCTGTTACCAGACGCGATTATAAAGGCAATAAATAGCATTTTAGCTTAGCATTTTAGCTTAGCATAAAGAGAAATGTACATACAAAAATATACACAAGGTTAACTCTTTTCAAAACCCCACAGAGTGAACACAATCACATCCTTTTCTGATCGTATGTGGATTCTGTTCATTAAATGAGGCAGAATATACGTTACTTGTAGCTTTCTATACAATGTTAAAGGCTACATTGGTTAGCATTTCTTGTAACTGTACCCTAACCACATGAAAAAACAATGACAAGGCATGTAATTGTGTATTTATTGGAGTTATGTTTCATCTGTCTAAGCGTTTCAAACTGTTTGTTGTTAAGCTGTAGAAACAAGATGTAGCTTCTTTATTAAGACTTCCTTAATGATGTCATAACACCCTTTTCACTCGCAACAGTGTGAATGTGCTCGTATGAATGAAACAAATCTGTTCAGAATATATATATATATATATATATATATATATATATATATATATACACAGGTGAAAGATAAACATGAATGATTGTGAAAGCCAAAATATTAAATACAATGTGTAAATGTTTACTGAGTAATTCATTATTTTGTAGAGGGGGTTCAAAATGCCCATTTTCGCCTATGATTTTGGAGTAAATCTACAGGTAAAATAAATGATCTTAGAAAGGTGGCAGTATCACAATTTTATTTTTACACAGAGATAGGTGGGTCTATTTCTAAAAGCAGCTGACTTCAGCACCCCTTGATGCATTATATGCCAATGGTGAGAGTCCAAAAATGGGGAAAAACACTTTTTCGTGATATTTTTCCAAAGTTTGAGTACCAATAACTCCAAAAGTATTCAAGATATCATAATATCCTTTTAGGTTCTGGTTCAGAATAAACTTTCCCTTTTGTATCTTAATTTTTCAGGCCCTATATGGTTAAATCCCAGAGATACGGGGCTCTCAATGTGGCTCCATCTGTAAATCTGACCCATTTTCAATGGTCGAAAACCAAGTATGAAGCTCGTTTTTTCTTGTCCAATAAAACAAATATGGATTGAATCTCCTATCATCTTATATTGCTTGAACTACTGTGATAAAACTGCCTACACATCCATTTATAACAAGTGTTTTATTCCATACACCATCACACTTACGGGAAAATGCTCTTCGTAAATGGAAATCTTTATGATCCGACCAGCATGTTTAAGTGACAACTGACATGTCAGCTAAATCACACTGGCTAAGTGAGGATGATTTTGACATATTTGGCTCTTTGGTGTTCTCCATTGTATCAAAACAGGGATCATAAAGATTTCCATTACAATCCATTTCCTCCTGGCAAAGGATATTAGACTTTTGATGAAAGCACCATTACCTCTGATAATGGAGCAAAGTGTGCAAGCAAACAAAGTAAGTCCCCTGTGCTCTAAAATCATATTAGTTTTATTCATTCATTCACTAAGGCAAGCATCGCTATTACTACTGCTCATTCTCAGGGTTATTGACTTGAACAACACACTAACACTAAATATTAAACTTGGGTGTGCATCTCGTCATGCACTGTTTGTGCTACAGACATAGAGGATACCTCAAATCATGTAGCTCTTTATCTTGTATTTCTATCAGGCTCAAGTACGACAAAACACATTCACCTGTGTCCACCAGTGAGATAATGTATTCGTTCACCTGTTGGGGGAGCAGAAATGATCTTTACATGCATGTCATTTATAGCTGCCATTATAAAGTGTGTAACTGATAAGGCCTAATCGAAATGGGTGCACCTTAATAAATGATGAATGAAAAAGATGTAGCAATGAAGCAAGTCGGTTGATGTTTTGGCAGAAACAAAATTTGATATGTGGGAAACACATTTATTGTGCCCGCAGTTCATCGAGTATCGATTTGAACTGTCCGAACACAACTCGGGTGAATCCCCACGTCAAAGTGCATACCAGAGAAGACAAAAGACTAGCTTTGGCTATTCCCAAGATCCTGTTTCGATAAAAACAATGGCTGCCTCATTTCTCTTTTGTTTTGCCTTGGCATATCAATCAAGTGTAGCTCCACTTGTTCGCCCGCTGATGTGCCGTCTGTTACAAACTCTAAATTATTAAACGACACTGCAGCTCGTCTTTCACAGCCAACAAATTCATTAATTCCAGTCAAGATGCAAAAATAGATCCTCACAAACCTACCTGATGAAACGGGGTACACGTTTCTTACAAAACTGTGCCGAGACCAAAGTCAGGAATCTGATCAAGACAACATGAAGGGAGAACATTTGAAGAAAATCTAAGTGGTGTTTTCCCAATGCAAAAACATTCTGTTGATCCTAGATTGTAGAAGGTAGTTGCCACGGTGTTGTTAGGTGGTTGCTGAGGTGTTCTGGGTGATTGCTATGGCATTAATAGGTGGTTAATAGGGGGTTGCTAGGTGATTGCTAATGTGTTCTTGGTGTTACTTGGTGGTTAATAGAGTTTCCATGTGGGAGTGTTCTGGTTGGTTGAAAGGGTGTTTTGCAAGGTGTTGCTAAGGTGTTATGGTAGTTGCCAGGGCTTTGCTAGGTGGTTAATAGAGTGTTTCCTTGAGTGTTCTAGGTGGTTGAAAGGGTGTTGCTAGTTGATTTGTAAGGTGTTCTGGGTAGTTGCCATGGTGTTACAAGGTGGTTAATAGAGTGTTTCCATGTGGGAGTGGTTTTGGTGGTTGAAAAGGTGTTACTAGGTGGATGCTAACGTATTCTGGGTAGTTGCTAGGGCATAACTAGGTGTTTAATAGGTGTTTTCTATGTGGGAGTGTTCTAGGTGGTTGAAAGGGTGTTGCTAGGTGATTGGTAATGTGCGCTGGGTATTTGCCAGAGCATTACAAGGTGGTTAATAGAGTGTTTCCATGTGGGAGTGTTCTCAGTGGTTGAAAGGGTGTTGCTAGGTGGTTGTTAAGGTGGTATGAGTAGTTGCTAGGGCGTTACTGGTTGGTCAATACAGTGTTTCCTTGTGGGAGTATTCTGGGTGGTTGAAAGGGTGTTGGTAGGTGGTTGCTAAGGTGGTATGAGTAGTTGCTAGGGCATTACTAGGTGGTCAATAGAGTATTTCCATGTGGGAGTATTCTGGGTGGTTGAAAGGGTGTTGGTAGGTGGTTGCTAAGGTGGTATGAGTAGTTGCTAGGGTGTTACTAGGTGGTCAATAGAGTGTTTCCATTTGGGAGTATTCTGGGTGGTTGAAAGTGTGTTGGTAGGTGGTGGCTGAGGTGTCTGGGTAGTTGCTAGGGCGTTACTAGGTGGTTGTAGGTGTTACTAAGTGGTTGTGTGGGTGCTCTGGGTGGTTTATAGGGTGTGCTAGGTGGTTGCTAGGGTGTAACTATGTGTTTGCCAGGGTGTTCTGGGTGGTTAATGGGGCATTGGTAGGTAGTTGCTGAGATGTTCTGAGTTGTTGCTAGGGCATTACTAGGTGGTTGTTAGGGTGTTTGGGATGACTGATAGGCTGTTTCTAGGGGATCATTTGACTTTTTTGGATGGTAGACAGGGTATTGCTTGGTGGTTGCTAATGTGTTCTGTGTAGTTGCTAGGGCGTTACTAGGTGGTTGTAGTGGTGTTACTAAGTGGTTGTGTGGGTGCTCTGGGTGGTTTATAGGGTGTGCTAGGTGGTTGCTAGGGTGTAACTATGTGTTTGCCAGGGTGTTCTGGGTGGTTAATGGGCCGTTGGTAGGTAGTTGCTGAGATGTTCTGAGTGGTTGCTAGGGCATTACTAGGTGGTTGTTAGGGTGTTCGGGGTGGCTGATAGGCTGTTTCTAGGGGATCGTTTGACTTTTTTGGATGGTAGACAGGGTGTTGCTTGGTGGTTGCTAATGTGTTCTGTGTAGTTGCTAGGGCGTTACTAGGTGGTTGTAAGGTGCAATTTAAAATCATCAAGAGTTGGAGAGGATTTAATATGCAGAGGTAACTTATTCCAAAGCCGTGATGCTGCAACTGAAAAGGCTTGATCACCCTTCAATTTTAAGTGTGACCTGGGAACAGTTAACTGCAAGCTATTTGATGACCATAGTGAGGATCGAGAAACACCCACGTAAAGCGCATTACAGTAATCGAGTCTGGATTAAATAAAATCATGTACCACAGTCTCCAAAACACTTTAATTTAGCAAAAGTCCTGAGCTGAAAAAAACTGCTTTTGACCACAGAGATTATTTGTCTTTCAAATTTTAGAGCTGAATCAAAAATGACACCTGGATTTCTATCTTGTGTGAGTAAGCTAGAGGATAAAGGTCCCAAATCGCTGGTTACCAGCATTGCAGTAGAAGCAGGATGGCCACAAACTAGGACTTTTGTCTTCAATTTGTTTAACTGGCTGCCATCCAAACTTTACTGTCCTCAAGACAATCAAACAAAGATTGTAGGGATGATACATAATTTAATTTTGTCAGAAGATAAAGCTGAGTGTCATTTGATTTATATATATATATATATATATATATATATATATATATATATATATATATATATATATATATATATATATTTTTTTTTTTTTTTTAAATAGCACCCAAAAGGAGCTTATATAAAGAAAATAGGAAAGGGCCTAAAATGGAGCCTTGAGGTACCCCACTGGTAATAGGTGCTGAAGATGAAGCGCAAGTACCAGACTAGAGAGGACAATTTAAAAATATTATGAGCTTATGAGCATACAGAATCATATCTTCTACACTGAACGTAGGAAGGCCTAATGATAAAATCAGATCAAGTGTATGACCTTGCTTGTGTGTAGGACCCAAAACTAAAATTGCCCAGGATCAAAAGCCTATCAACATTCAGCACAATGGAAGATACAAAATCAGAAAGTTCTTGTATGAAAAGCTTATTATAGTTGGATGGTTTGTATGTGAGTGCACAGAGAACAGCAATACATACATTCACCTTAAGCATTGCATTTCAAAACTGGAAAAGCTTTCTATAGATAATGAGCAGTATTTAAAACCATTTCTGAAAACAGTGGCAACACTCCTACCCCTACCAACTTGTGGTAGGTGGTTGCTAAGGTGTTCTGGGAGTTGCTAGGGCGTTACTAGGTGGTTAATAGTGTTTCCAAGTGGGAGTGTTCTGGGTGGTTGCTTGGGTGTTCTGGAATTTGCTAGGGTGTTACTAGGTTGTTAATAGAGTGTTTCCATGTGGGAGTGTTCTGGGTGGTTGCTAAGGTGTTCTGGGAATTGCTAGGTGGTTAATAGAGTGTTTCCATGTGGGAGTGTTCTGGGTGGTTGCTAATGTGTTCTGGGAGTTGCTAGGGCGTTACTAAGTGATTAATAGAGTGCTTCCATTTGGGAGAGTTCTGGGTGGTTGCTATAGTGTTCTGGGAGTTGCTAGGGCATTACTAGGTGGTTAGTAGAGTGCTTTCAAGTGGGAGTGTTCTGGGTGGTTGCTACGGTGTTCTGGGAGTTGCTAGGGCATTACTATTTGGTTAATAGAGTGTTTCCATGTGGGAGTGTTCTGGGTGGTTGCTACGGTGTTCTGGGAGTTGCTAGGGCATTACTATTTGGTTAATAGAGTGTTTCCATGTGGGAGTGTTCTGGGTGGTTGCTAATGTGTTCTGGGTGGTTGCTAAGGTGTTTTGGGAGTTGCTAGGGCATTACTAGGTGATTAATAGATTGCTTTCAAGTGGGAGTGTTCTGGGTGGTTGCTATGGTGTTCTGGGAGTTGCTAGGGCATTACTAGGTGATTAATAGAGTGCTTTCAAGTGGGAGTGTTCTGGGTGGTTGCTATGGTGTTCTGGGAGTTGCTAGGGCATTACTAGGTGGTTAATAGAGTGTTTCCATGTGGGAGTGTTCTGGGTGGTTGCTACGGTGTTCTGGGAGTTGCTGGGATGTTATGAGGTGGTTAATAGGGGTTTGTCCATGTGAGAGAGTTCTGGGTGGTTGCTAAGGTGTCCTGGGGGTTGCTAGGGCATTACTAGGTGGCTAATAGAGTGTTTCCATGTGGGAGTGTTCAGGGTGGTTTATCGCTTGCTCTCTATGACTCAGGTCTTTCCTTCAATGTAAATCTATGGGATTTCTCATTGTTTTATCGTCTGGCACTTTTTATATAACATTATACAAATCCAACACATAAAAAGTAATCGCAAACTTCAAGTTTAATACTTATTGTTACTTTTTTGTTTAAATATCCAACCTAATTTATAAGCTATAACTATATTGATGCTTGCCTCAGCAAACACAATTACCAAATTATCACACAGTATAAAGAAGAACGAATGTAGTATGTATTTTGTGTCAATGACGTTGGTTTTATTAAATGCATGACATCACTTATTACATCATAGATTATGGGTTATTTCAGTGCTTTCAATAAAAATATTGAGAACAGAGAAATTTGAATCTGGTGTGTGTCTTTACAGGATCAGTGTTAGTATGAGTCAGCCAGTGTTGGCTGTATTTTTACACTCCCACCGACTGTTGATGTCAGTGTTCAGTAGTTTTATGTGTGACTGCCATCTTGTGGCTCCTGTGGATTATTTCTGGAAAGACAACATTACAGTGGCATCTATCATGTGTAGGTTACTTGAGGTTCTGAATGCAAATATTCAGCTCACAACCGAGTTTCAGAAATATCTGTCTACAGTTGACTTTTGTATAAATGTGTGCCAGTGTGATCTGAATATGTTCACTATAAATATAATGATAGTCAAAATTTACATTGGAGGGTAGAGTTAACAAAATATATTCTCATTAAAGAGGGTTTTGAACTGGGTGTATAAAACCAACATACTGAGATTATAGCTCTTGTGACAACTAGCCCCATTCTTCCTTGTTTCTTTTAAACCCCCAAAGACTTCAAAATAATAATACAAATAACTCACTATATTCACAAGTGTCCATGAGTTGATTGGATTTGAGCTTTGTATGTTGAAAATACTTTTGCAGTAAAAGCATGGTTCGAATTACGTGGGAGCCAGTGGGAGCTGAGCTCCCATAGAAGAAGAGAACGGTCAGTGCATCACGTGATCAACTGCTAAATTCAAACGTGCTTTCGCGCTTTGGCTGGCGCTGAGCCAGAGACAGACGCGCTCAGTGCTGCTGTCATGTATCACAACCATAGACAGATCAACTGTTCTGTGTTTTCAACCACATAATGTTTATTTTAGGTTTCAGACATTTAAATACACATAAGTACTAGCAAAAAAATATTTTGAGTTTGTAAAATACACACTGATGTCTAGGGAAGCGGCAATAATATCCTTTCCATTAACGTTACGTTACAATAAGACACGTTTTCATATCAGATACACATTGTGTAAGTAGCTTTACATTTTACTCTATTCTTCTCCCAGTTCACCGGCCACTTTTTTTTTTTTTTTTTTTATTTTATTTTTTTTTTATTGCAAATTAAAGAAATTATACAATACTTTCATGTATTTCGTGAGAAGTTGAGGAATTGACGTGTTGTAAAATAACATGGCGCCGCCCATCGCACATACAGCTCAACTAACTTAACGCGATCGTTATAAAGGCGTTTAAACAACAAAACACATCCACTTGCACATATTTGACAATCGGAATATCAGTGTTTCATGTTATAGCTAATACATTTGTGAATATTTTGTATAAAAAAGGAAAAATGACATAAAAGCAGATCATCATTCATTCAGCGCTGTGTCGTGGTTGCGCTGTGTAACGTGACAAGCAATGATGCGTCACCATGGAAACATTAAAGTGACAGGTTCTAAATAACGGTCACCTAGAATAACTCACGCTGGGGGATCAGTTAGAATATTTTAGAAATAGTGTAAAGTTCAGAACCAGCAACCATGCCACCAAAAATAAAAAGACCGCTACCAACATCCGGTACAACTTTGGCAAAATTCGGGTTTATTTCAAAAAAACAAAAAACATCATCAGAGGACAGTCTACTCGTTTCTCTACTCCTGTATTAATAAACATTGAAATCAAAAGAATCAAGTGCAGTGTTAAGCAATTATTTATCACACACACCACGCCTGCTTATAGGCTACTTTTTTTTTTTTTTTAAGAGACCCCCAGAAAGATGAAATCATAATTCGAACCCTGAGTAAAAGATTTCCATAATGGACAAGAGCATTGCAGTTTGAGTAAGTGAAACAAGACATCTATAATAATTTCACTTTGTGGCAAATAATGCACCATCCATTATATATAAACAGTTAGATATAGATAGATATATAGATAAATAGACAGACAGGCAGACAGACAGACAGACAGACAGACAGGCAGACAGACAGACAGATAGATAGAGAGACAGACAGACAGATAGACAGTTAGACAGACAGACAGCAAGACAGACAGACAGACAGACAGATAGAGAGACAGACAGACAGACATTTAGATAGATAGACAGACAGATAGACAGTTAGACAGACAGAGAGATAGATAGACAGACAGACAGACAGATAGAGAGACAGACAGACAGACATTTAGATAGATAGATAGACAGACAGACAGACAGACAGGTAAACAGACAGACCGATAGATAGAGAGACAGACAGATAGACAGTTAGACAGACAGACATTTAGATAGATAGATAGACAGACAGACAGACAGAAAGTCAGACAGACATATATTTAGACAGATAGACAGACAGACAGATAGATAGATAGATAGATAGATAGATAGATAGATAGATAGATAGATAGATAGATAGATAGATAGATAGATAGATAGATAGATGTAAATAATAATCTACTGTATTGAGAGTGTCAGTATGCAGTTTTTTAATATAAGGGGCGGAGTCTGGAGTGTGACGTATTAGATTTCGCCTGTCCCGTGCAGGTATCGGGACACACCTGAATCTCCGGAAGCGTCGCTTTTTTCTCGGAGTCCTTCAATAAACAGCGAGCGACACATTTCACCCAAAACACTGGATTAAACTGACGGTTTTACTTCTTTAAATGAGGAATAACAGATGTGATGAGGAGAGAAACACACGCATTTCCGATTAACAGGTGAGAGATTCAAATAATCCTGTGAAAATGATGTTTTTACGGTCGAACAGACAAAAGTCTACTTTGTCCGACAGCCTTTAATGTTTATTTTCTTTATAGTGAGATGAAATCAGATACTGAGACACTAAAGTTTCGATATTTACTGGTCGATTAGGTGAAAGCTTTAGTGTAAATATTACCACTGTTCCTCATGACATGTCTGAAGTCATATTAGACTGTTGTTGTTGTTGTTGTTGTTGTTGTTGTTGTTGTTGTTGTTGTTTTGGAAATAATATTTTAGTCATATGTCTAAATAATTAATGCATGGATCATTTGCCTGTAATATACGTATACACATATTTTAATGCATTTACGCATTTATATTTAAAAATAAATGTAATTAAACTGAATTGAGAAATCCTTAACCAAATAAATAACAATTTTATTCATTTATATATTTGTATCAATTTAATAAAAATAAAAAAATACGTTTTTTTTATGAAATTGCGTAAATGTTAAAAATGGTCCAAAATATAAATAAAAAATACATACATTTTATATATATATATATATATATATATATATATATATATATATATATATATATAAGTGTTTAAACTTTTGCCATTTTACAGTTTGGCCTTGAGAGCTTTTTCAATGACTCGTTTTATGGCTTTATGCATATATAATAGGTAATATGTCATATAGATATAAGGCTGCTTAATAATGTAAATACTGGTTGCTGTTGAGGCATTTATAAAGATGATTTATTGTAGGTTTTATTTGTTGGTCTTTTGAAAATAAACACTTTGTTAGGTGTTTAAAGTTTGACATTTGAACAGATTGAGTGACGCATATTATAATTTATTTAAAGGGATTTTACTGGAAGTTTTGTTCAGTGGAGAATGACTCGTGTTCGGCTCTGGTTCTTCTGGACTGCCGTGGTTCTGATCGTCCCTCTTCTCGTGGGTCCATCGGCGGGTCAGAGTGAAGATGGGAAAGGGTGTCTGGATAAATTCAGCCGTGGAAAAGCAGATTTTGTGTTAAACATGGATGAATCTGTGAAGGATGGGGCCACATTTCTGGGTTCTCCGAAGGTGTCGCGGGCTGAAGACTGCGTTCAGGCCTGCTGTAAAGATCCAAACTGTAATCTGGCCCTGATGGAGGATGGAGAGGAACCCAAAACCATCAGCTCCTGCTTCATCTTCAACTGTCTCTACAAACAGAAGAAAGTGTGTCACTTTGTCAGGAAGAATGGCTTCAACAACTACATGTTGACCTCTGTGTTCAAAGATTACCTTGAGAAACCGGTTTCAGGTAAGGAAATGAATCCTAATTGAATGTCTCTAGACACATGTTACTGTAGAGAGTTTTCTGCAGTGAAGTTCAATTATAAATGACTTGATTCAGGCTTTCTGTATGTGATGTTTATTACGTTTTGTGATTGAGTGTATTTTGAAACTATGTGACCTGTTTGGAGGAAACACTTGTGCGTGTCCAGACCTGCTAGAAGTGTGTCATTTGTACTAGATTTCGGCTGGTTTTGTTTACCACCGTAGGATTGATTTCAAATGAGGGGTGACAATGAAAGGGCTTGAAAGTGCAGTTTTCTCTTCAGTGTTGACATACGCCCATTTCCCGTTGAAACTGGACGTTTGGCTGGGGCTTGTGAAAGTTGTTGATTTGTAACCATAGAAACAACATAGGCTATTTTAAGTTTATTGCAAAATATACAGATATATATATATACGTAGTTTTAAGAGTGAAGAAAAGCTCAGGTCTCCTTAGCAACCAAATTGGCCCGGTTGCTAGGGAGGGTAGAGTCACATGGGGTAACCTCCTCGTGGTTCTCGCTCTCGGTGGGGCGCGTGGTGAGTTGTGTGTGGATGCTGCGGAGAATAGCGGGAAGCCTCCACGTGCGCTACGTCTCCACGATAACACGCTCAACAAGTCATGTGATAAGATGCGCGGATTGACGGTCTCCGCCACCCGGATTGAGGCGAGTCACTACGCCGCCGTGAGGACTTGGAGAGCATTGGGAATTGGCCGTTCCAAATTGGGGAGAAAAAGGGGATCACAGTGCATCATTGGAGTGGGCTGTTGCTGCAGAGCTCTTTTGGCGCACTTTGTTTGACTCGATTCTCTGATTGGTGGATCTTTCTCTTCAGAGAAAAACATTAACCAGTTCTGACTGGGGGACCCCGAGGCGTTCCCAGGCCAGTGTGGAGATGTAATCTCTCCACCTAATCCTGGGTCTTCCCCGAGGCCTCCTCCCAGCTGGACGTGCCTGAAACACCTCCCTAGGGAGGCGTCCAGGGGGCATCCTTACCAGATGCCCAAATCACCTCAACTGACTCCTTTCGACACAAAGGAGCAGCGGCTCTACTCCGAGCTCCTCATGGATGACTGAGCTCCTCACCCTGTCTCTAAGGGAGAAGCCCGCCACCCTTCTGAGGAAGCCCATTTCGGCCGCTTGTACTCGCGACCTAGTTCTTTCGGTCATGACCCAGCCTTCATGACCATAGGTGAGGGTAGGAACAAAAATGGACGGGTAGATCGAGAGCTTTGCCTTCCGGCTCAGCTCTCTTTTCGTGACAACGGTGCGATAGAGCGAGTGCAATACCGCCCCCGCTGCCCCGAATCTCCGCTCCATAGTCCCCTCACTCTTGAACAAGACCCCGAGGTACTTGAACTCCTTCACTTGGGGCAATACCTCCTTCCTTACCTGGAGTACGCACTCCATCGGTTTCCATAGCTTTAAAGAGTGTGCTTTTTAACTCGTGTTAATCTGCTGAGAGTTATGTTTGTCAAATTTAAAGAGTGCACTAGAGTAGAACATCCCAACTGTGTAGAGTCTCATTTAGTATAAATGTCATTCATGTCATCTCACTTGTATCAGCTGATCTCCCACATGCAAGATCCATCTTGCATTATGTTCTCACGCGCTGCGGCTTGCTTCATCTCTATCACGTTCTGTGCAATCCCCACAGTTATTGTTTTCTATTGCATAACGTTTTGATTTCCTGTCAGATGAGGAGGACAAACCACCGGTCGCTGTGGCTGGTCAAGACAGAGTCGTTCAACCTCACGATGAAGTCACCCTTAACGGCATCGAGAGCACGGATGATAAAAAGATCGTAAAATATGAGTGGGTGCAGGTGTCCGGGGATCTGTCAGTTGTCATGTCGGTGAGTAGGTTTGGGAACCGAGAACCGGTTCTTCATCCGGTATAACAGTAATCTTATACTGATGTGCAAGTAATGAATGTCCAACTCTAAATTAAATAAGAACTGTTGAAGTCTCACAAACCTGATGTACAACATTAGACAACAGAACACAGTGTAAACGGTCTTTGGATCTGTTACTGTTTATTTAATGATGACCTGTGTCTCTTAAATCAAGCTGTGTGGTTACTGACTGATTGTCTTGACTAACACACAATAGGTGTCGTTTGAAAGCTTAGAAGCTTGACTTTCCAATTCATGTAGGCATTATGAACAAATCTGAACATGTGCTTTGAAATTTGCTGATCAAATATCCATGTGTCATATGTTGTTGGAAAGCTCTCAAAGAGTAAAATACAACCAGCCTATTTGTTTTACTCACATACAAAAATATAGCGAGTAACAGCTAAATATATGTCTTTGACAATTAGGTTGGCGTTGCTTATATGCCTCATTTTTTATTATAACTTCAGGAAGTATAAATGTAACATAAAACATCACATATCATTATTTAGAGGAGGTGATTATCTTTAAAACGAGTCCACACACAAGATAATCAGATGTATAGATCATTATATAATCCACATGAAGCACAATGTTACATATGGCCACCAGGAGATGGCGCCAAATACACGACACAGACTCAATGATGACTCAAATGACACAGAATGAAACTCATTCTGTGAAATCTCATGACTAAAATCATGTCTGCATGCTATGCAAACCTTTAGTCATTGTTGTGTTTGCATGTGTAATTAGTTCTTATGTACAATTATTATGTTTTATTTGTTTGAAGAGGCTTTTGGACACATGGAGACATTTCTTCACAAAAAAATAAGCAGAACATTACCGTTAATTAGAGGAGGTGATTATTTTTCAAAACGAGTCCAAACACAAGATAATCAGATGTATAGATCATTAGATAATCCACATGAAGCACAATGTTACATATGGCCACCAGGAGATGGCGCCAAATACATGTTACAGACTCAATGATGACTCAAATGACACAGAATGAAACTTTGAAGTATGATACAGGACCAGTAATATAAATTGATGAACCATGTGAACCAACATTAAAATCTAAAGTCTCTTAACTGTTAATTATTTTCTCAGAAAACCCATTTTGAGGATGCAGTGATGATCTCCGATCTTTCTCCTGGGATGTATAAGTTCAGACTCACTGTCACAGATGATGGAGGACAGACGGGCTCGGCCGAAGTTTCAGTGTTAGCTCTGACTCCAGAACAGTCACTGCGTGAGTACATAAACACACAACATAGTTCAGCAGATCATTAGGGTTGGAATTCTTCATGCTGAATTACAAAAAAGTTATAATAATATTTCTGCCCTAAATTTAAAGTAAAATGGGTTGCAAACTTCTATTTTTGTTGACTTTAAACTGACGCATCTAGACCGAAACCACTTTTCTTCATTGCCACATAAACCTCCTGACACCTGAGCGTGACTTCTGTGTGCATTTTCCATTTCTATTTTTGATTTGTAATTAGTAGCATCTAATAAACATACAAAAAATACATTCTAGACATGTATGTCCTCATATGTGGACAGCGGGACTAAATTGTGACATTTTAAATAACTCTAAGCTATAGAAAGTACGTTTTGTTTTTTAATCAAATTGTTTATGTTTTGAGGAGTGTTGATTATGATGTTTTTGAGACGTTACAGACATTACATAATAAATTAGCATAATTAATTCAGATTCAATGTAACGTCCAGCATCATCCAATCACTGTCAGTCATGTTAAAATAAAATGTTGCATTATAAATGGTGAATCTATGAACTGATGATCATCGTCCCATGTGTGTCAAACATGTTGAGTGATCCAAACATCATCTGCAGCATGAAACTGAACTTTTGGTCAGATTATAGGAGCGAATGCACTTATACACACATATAGCGAAGCCAAAATACTACATCCACCAATGTGTACGCGAGGTCGTGGAGTAGCACCACACATATGTGACAGTTAATAACTGGGCCTCGTGGAGTAGCATCACACATATGTGACAGTTAATAACTGGGCCTCGTGGAGTAGCATCACACATATGTGACAGTTAATAACTGGGCCTCGTGGAGTAGCATCACACATATGTGACAGTTAATAACTGGGCCTCATGGAGTAGCATCACACATATGTGACAGTTAATAACTGGGCCTCATGGAGTAGCATCACACATATGTGACAGTTAATAACTGGGCCTCATGGAGTAGCATCACACATATGTGACAGTTAATAACTGGGCCTCGTGGAGTAGCATCACACATATGTGACAGTTAATAACTGGGCCTCGTGGAGTAGCACCACACATATGTGACAGTTAATAACTGGGCCTCGTGGAGTAGCATCACACATATGTGACGGTTAATAACTGGGCTTCGTGGAGTAGCATCACACATATGTGACGGTTAATAACTGGGCCTCGTGGAGTAGCAACACACATATGTGACGGTTAATAACTGGGCCTCGTGGAGTAGCATCACACATATGTGACGGTTAATAACTGGGCCTCGTGGAGTAGCATCACACATATGTGACGGTTAATAACTGGGCCTCGTGGAGTAACATCACACATATGTGACGGTTAATAACTGGGCCTCGTGGAGTAGCATCACACATATGTGAAGGTTAATAACTGGGCCTCGTGGAGTAGCATCACACATATGTGACGGTTAATAACTGGGCCTCGTGGAGTAGCATCACACATATGTGACGGTTAATAACTGGGCCTCGTGGAGTAGCATCACACATATGTGACGGTTAATAACTGGGCCTCGTGGAGTAGCAACACACATATGTGACGGTTAATAACTGGGCCCCGCGGAGTAGCATCACACATATGTGACGGGTAATAATTGGGCCCCGCGGAGTAGCATCACACATATGTGACGGGTAATAACTGGGCCCCGCGGAGTAGCATCACACATATGTGACGGTTAATAACTGGGCCCGCGGAGTAGCATCACACATATGTAATGGTTAATAACTGGGCCTCGTGGAGTAGCATCACACATATGTAATGGTTAATAACTGGGCCTCGTGGAGTAGCATCACACATATGTGACGGTTAATAACTGGGCCTCGTGCAGTAGTATCACACATATGTGACGGTTAATAACTGGGCCTTGTGGAGTAGCATCACACATATGTGATGGTTAATAACTGGGCCTCGTGCAGTAGTATCACACATATGTGACGGTTAATAACTGGGCCTTGTGGAGTAGCATCACACATATGTGACGGTTAATAACTGGGCCTCGTGGAGTAGCATCACACATATGTAATGGTTAATAACTGGGCTTCGTGGAGTAGCATCACACATATGTAATGGTTAATAACTGGGCCTCGTGCAGTAGTATCACACATATGTGACGGTTAATAACTGGGCCTCGTGGAGTAGCATCACACATATGTGACGGTTAATAACTGGGCCTCGTGCAGTAGTATCACACATATGTGACGGTTAATAACTGGGCCTCGTGGAGTAGCATCACACATATGTGACGGTTAATAACTGGGCCTCGTGGAGTAGCATCACACATATGTGACGGTTAATAACTGGGCCTCGTGCAGTAGTATCACACCTATGTGACGTTAATAACTTGGCCTCGTGGAGTAGCATCACACCTATGTGATGGTTAATAAATCCTTTTAATTAAAATGAGTTCAATAACTGGGGTCTCTGATATTCCTAAATGATAAGGTAATTTGTAATTAAAATAAATTATGAGACATTGAATGGCTCCACAAATTTGGACAGTTTTTAAATATTTCTTGTTTCTTAGTATCTCAAAGACATTATTGGTGAAGCAAAAACGTGTGTGTGAAAAACACTTTGGTGTGACATCACTTCATAGACTTCAATGTATTCTGCAGCGCTGAGACGAGTCATGTGATGACCCTTTACACGTACAAATATCACTCACTTCATAGACTTCAATGTATTCTGCAGCGCTGACACGAGTCATGTGATGACCCTTTACTCGTATAAATATCCCTCACTTCATAGACTTCAATGTATTCTGCAGTGCTGACGCGAGTCATGTGATGACCCTTTACTCGTATAAATATCCCTCACTTCATAGACTTCAATGTATTCTGCAGCTCTGACGCGAGTCATGTGATGACCCTTTACTCGTATAAATATCACTCACTTCATAGACTTCAGTGTATTCTGCAGTGCTGACGTGAGTCATGTGATGACCCTTTACTCGTATAAATATCACTCTCTTCATAGACTTCAGTGTATTCTGCAGTGCTGACGCGAGTCATGTGATGACCCTTTACTCGTATAAATATCCCTCACTTCATAGACTTCAATGTATTCTGCAGTGCTGACGTGAGTCATGTGATGACCATTTAATCGTATAAATATCACTCGCTTCATAGACTTCAATGTATTCTGCAGCGCTGACGCGAGTCATGTGATGACCATTTAATCGTATAAATATCACTCGCTTCATAGACTTCAGTGTATTCTGCAGCGCTGACGCGAGTCATGTGATGACCCTTTACTCGTATAAATATCCCTCACTTCATAGACTTCAGTGTATTCTGCAGTGCTGACGCGAGTCATGTGATGACCCTTTACTCGTATAAATATCCCTCACTTCATAGACTTCAGTGTATTCTGCAGTGCTGACGTGAGTCATGTGATGACCATTTAATCGTATAAATATCACTCGCTTCATAGACTTCAATGTATTCTGCAGCGCTGATGCGAGTCATGTGATGACCATTTAATCGTATGAATATCACTCACTTGCATGGCACAGTGGTTGGAAACACTGATATTGACCTTTCTCATGAAGGTTAATGATTACTAAACATAAACAAATATGTTTTTTCTTTGTTGGAAAACATGGATTAAACATTGACTTGGATTTATCAGTCTTGCAGACCTTTTTCCCTTCCTGTATGTGCATCAGTACTGAATATTCTTTGCTTTGTCTGGACTGTCAGATCACCATGTCATTGCTGTCTGTGCCTGATTAGTTTCAGTAGAAACAGGAGGTCACTTGTGCGGCTGTGTTTGTGAAACTGGTGTGACTGGTTTTGCGGCTTGAGTTTCACAGATAATGAGCACATTCCTGTCATTGAGTGTTTGTAAAAGCAGCTCCGGTGAGATATTTTCACAAGACTTTCAAAGTAACTAATCATCACTCCTATTTTTTTAAGTACAAACACTGACCTAAAATGTCTTTGTTTACATTCACAAAGACACAAAGATCTCCTTATGCACAATTTCCTTTTTATTGACTCATAAATCAAGACTTAAACCTCTCTTGTTAGTGAACTGTTTAAGTAATTGCCAGTCATTAATACTTTCCAGACTTTCCGCCAACAATAATTGCCTTGTTTTAATGTTAATGTCATGTGCTTTTAACATTCAACGTACACTGTCTCTGTTACATCTTTACTGTTTTGTAAAAGTGTCACAAACAAGACTAACGATTTTTGCTTCTCCCGTCAGATCACTGTCTGGTGCCGAAGAAAGAGGGTCCATGCCGAGGGTCTTTCATGCGCTGGCATTACAATGCCATCACTGAGAAATGCGAGGACTTCAAATTTGGAGGCTGCAAACCGAACCTCAATAACTATCTGACGCTCAACGAGTGCCAAAACGCTTGTGACAAAGTTTCAGGTATTGAACTTGTGAATGGAAACCTATTGAAAACTATCAGTTGTGGTTCATGTAGGGGTCTGGGTATCTCAGCGAGTATTGACGCTGACTATCACCCCTGGAGTCGTGAGTTTAAATCCAGGGTGTGCTGAGTGACTCCAGGCAGGTCTCCTTAGCAACCAAATTGGCCCGGTTGCTAGGGAGGGTAGAGTCACATGGGGTAACCTCCTCGTGGTGGTGATTAGTGGTTCTCTCAATGGGGCGTGTGGCGAGTTGTGTGTGGATCGTGGAGTGTAGCATGAGCCTCCACATGCTGTGAGTCTCCATGGTGTCATGCACAACGAGTCACGTGATCAGATGCGCCGATTGACGGTCTCAGACGCGGAGGTGAGTAACCGCGCCACCACGAGTACCTACAAAGTAGTGGGAATTGGGCATTCCAAATTGGGAGAATTATTATTTTTTTTTTTTAAATGTGGTTCATATATTCTAATGTTTATTATTGTTATTTCCAACTACGAGTGTTACAAAAGGGAAAATTATTTGTGTTATTCATGATGTCAGATATATATAAATTCAAGGCAGTCCCTCTCTGTCCTATTCATGAAGAAATGATTCTTATGAGCCGATTCTTTTGAATCTACAGCATGAGACACACAGCTTGACCGGTGCAGTCCAATTCCCAAACAAATGACTCTTATGAGCCGATTCTTTTGAATCTACAGCATGAGACACACAGCTTGACCGGTGCAGTCCAATTCCCAAACAAATGACTCTTATGAGCCGATTCTTTTGAATCTACAGCATGAGATATACAGCGGGACCAGTGTAGCACAATTCCCGAACAAATGACTCTTATGAACCGATTCTTTTGAATCTACAGCATGAGATATACAGCTCGACCAGTGTAGTCCGATTCCCAAACAAATGACTCTTATGAGCCGATTCTTTTGAATCTACAGCATGAGACATACAGCTTGACCAGTGTAGTTTCGATTCCCAAACAAATGACTCTTATGAACCGATTCTTTTGAATCTACAGCATGAGATATACAGCTCGACCAGTGTAGTCTGATTCTCAAACAAATGACTCTTATGAACCGATTCTTTTGAATCTACAGCATGAGACATACAGCTCGACCAGTGTAGTCCGATTCCCAAACAAATGACTCTTATGAACCGATTCTTTTCAGTCTACAGCATGAGACATACAGCTCCACCAGTGCAGTCCGATTCCCAAACAAATGACTCTTATGAACCGATTCTTTTGAATCTACAGCATGAGACATACAGCTCGACCAGTGTAGTCCGATTCCCAAACAAATGACTCTTATGAACCGATTCTTTTCAATCTACAGCATGAGACATACAGCTCCACCAGTGCAGTCCGATTCCCAAACAAATGACTCTTATGAACTGATTCTTTTGAATCTACAGCATGAGATATACAGCTCGACCAGTGTAGTCCGATTCCCAAACAAATGACTCTTATGAGCCGATTCTTTTGAATCTACAGTATGAGACACACAGCTTGACCAGTGTAGTCCGATTCCCAAACAAATGACTCTTATGAGCCGATTCTTTTGAATCTACAGTATGAGACATACAGCTTGACCAGTGTAGCACAATTCCCGAACAAATGACTCTTATGAACCGATTCTTTTGAATCTACAGCATGAGATATACAGCTCGACCAGTGTAGTCCGATTCCCAAACAAATGACTCTTATGAGCCGATTCTTTTGAATCTACAGCATGAGACATACAGCTCGACCAGTGCAGTCCGATTCCCAAACAAATGACTCTTATGAACCGATTCTTTTGAATCTACAGCATGAGACATACAGCGGGACCAGTGCAGTCCGATTCCCAAACAAATGACTCTTATGAGCCGATTCTTTTGAATCTAAAGCATGAGACATACAGCTCGACCAGTGCAGTCCGATTCCCAAACAAATGACTCTTATGAACCGATTCTTTTGAATCTACAGCATGAGACATACAGCGGGACCAGTGCAGTCCGATTCCCGAACAAATGACTCTTATGAACCGATTCTTTTGAATCTACAGTATGAGACACACAGCTTGATCAGTATAGTCCGATTCCCGAACAAATGACTCTTATGAGCCGGTTCTTTTGAATCTACAGTATGAGACATACAGCTTGACCAGTGTAGTCCGATTTCCAAACAAATGACTCTTATGAACCGATTCTTTTGAATCTACAGCATGAGACATGCAGCTTGACCAGTGCAGTCCGATTCCCAAACAAATGACTCTTATGAACCGATTCTTTTGAATCTACAGTATGAGACATACAGCTTGACCAGTGTAGTCCGATTCCCAAACAAATGACTCTTATGAGCCGGTTCTTTTGAATCTACAGTATGAGACGTACAGCTTGACCAGTGCAGTCCGATTCCCAAACAAATGACTCTTATGAACCGATTCTTTTGAATCTACTGCATGAGACGTACAGCTTGACCAGTGCAGTCCGATTCCCAAACAGATGACTCTTATGAGCCGATTCTTTGAATCTATAGCATGAGACATGCAGCTTGACCAGTGCAGTCCGATTCCCAAACAAATGACTCTTATGAACCGATTCTTTGAATCTACAGCATGAGACACACAGCGGGACCAGTGCAGTCCGATTCCCAAACAAATGACTCTTATGAACCGATTCTTTGAATCTATAGCATGAGACATACAGCTTGACCAGTGTAGTCCGATTCCCAAACAAATGACTCTTATGAGCCGATTCTTTGAATCTATAGCATGAGACATACAGCTTGACCAGTGTAGTCCGATTCCCAAACAAATGACTCTTATGAACCGATTCTTTGAATCTACAGCATGAGACACACAGCGGGACCAGTGCAGTCCGATTCCCAAACAAATGACTCTTATGAACCGATTCTTTGAATCTACAGCATGAGACACACAGCGGGACCAGTGCAGTCCGATTCCCAAACAAATGACTCTTATGAACCGATTCTTTGAATCTATAGCATGACCAGTGTAGTCCGATTCCCGAACAAATGACTCTTATGAGCCGGTTCTTTTGAATCTACAGCATGAGACGTACAGCTTGACCAGTGCAGTCCGATTCCCAAACAAATGACTCTTATGAACCGATTCTTTTGAATCTACAGTATGAGACATACAGCTTGACCAGTGCAGTCCGATTCCCAAACAAATGACTCTTATGAGCCGATTCTTTGAATCTATAGCATGAGACATACAGCTTGACCAGTGTAGTCCGATTCCCAAACAAATGACTCTTATGAGCCGATTCTTTGAATCTACAGCATGAGACATACAGCTTGACCAGTGCAGTCCGATTCCCAAACAAATGACTCTTATGAGCCGATTCTTTGAATCTACAGCATGAGACATACAGCTTGACCAGTGCAGTCCGATTCCCAAACAAATGACTCTTATGAACCAATTCTTTGAATCTATAGCATGAGACATACAGCTTGACCAGTGTAGTCCGATTCCCAAACAAATGACTCTTATGAGCCAATTCTTTTTAGTGAATGAAAAGTCCGACTTTAGGCTGGCTGGAAATAAAGAAAGTATGATTGAATGATTGTTATCTATATATATATATAATAAAGCCTGTAATTGCAGTAAACGCAATAAGAATTGCATTTCTTCTTTCCAAATATTTTTTCCTTAAGCACTAAAATATTCCTTAATTGAATCGGAAACAGAAATATAATATAATAATAGAAGGTATCATTGCTGATGTTTGATGTTTTATCAGGAATATGTGTTTACTCTTGCAGTTATAAACCCACACCCACCTGGAAGATTTGGGGAGATCCATGATCACGGTACGTTCTTGAGTGCAACATATGCTCATATTTTATTTAGGATTCAGTTTTTGATTTAGGAAAGATCTTTTCTGCTATGTTTAGTTTTTCTCCGTGTTTGTGACGTGCACAGGTGAACAGTGTGACGAGACGTGCGGTCCAGATCAGTTCCAGTGTTCTAATAACTGCTGCATCGAAAAGGAGTTTGAATGTGATGGAGTAGCGCAGTGTACCGATGGTTCGGACGAGGACGCAGAGTGCTACAACTGTGAGAACATCCACTATATATTTGTTGTTACACACTTCCCTATTTGACATTTTCCACGGACACCAGTTTGAAAAGCCTTGTTCTAGCGGAAGGATGCAACTTCACGAATGTGCATAGTGAAATCTAATTTAAGGTGCACGAGTAAATAATAGTTTTAATAGTTTAGCTGCCCGTAAACGGTCTCTCTCTCTCTGGCGCACCAAGTTCCGCAGTCGGACTTTATCCCTCTCGGAGGCTTGATTAGCCTGATAAGGGACCGGGTGTGTAAAATCACGACCTGATCCCGCCCTCCGCCCTGCCACAGTCTTCCCTCGTCCCCTTAGGCCAGGTAGCCCCCGGTATAACGTACAACCCCCCTTCTCTGGGGGAGGTCGTGCCTTACGCCCCATCTGCCGGCAGGTCATCCCTGTCTTCCTGAATCTGGAGGGAAACAATAATGATTAAAATAGGGGGTACTTCCTGTAACAGTGTAGAACCCCCAACAAAAGAGAGGGGAAAAGGCCAACGCGGAGCGGCAGTGGTACAGAGAGAGAGAGAGAGAGAGAGAGAGAGAGAGAGAGAGAGAGGAGAGAGAGAGAGAGAGAGAAGAGAGAGAGCGTGAGGAGAGAGAGAGAGAGAGAGAGAGAGAGAGAGCGTGAGGAGAGAGAGAGAGGAAAGAGAGAGAGAGAGGGGAAAAAAAACACTTACTCGCCAGTTCTCCGATACACCACAGCTTGTTTCTCGGCCACTCCTCCACCCTCTAACGGATGGCAGCCACGCCTCCCTGGACGGATCGGAGGCAGTCTTCCGGCCCCTGGCGGACGGAACGCCCCGCCGCGTTCTCGGGGAACACAAGGGGTCTCCCCACCCCTGGCAGCAGTTCTCCCACTCCAGGCGGTCGGCCGGGAGCCCCTACCGGCTCGCGATCGGCGGTCTCTCTTGATCCCGCCGCGTTTAGCGGCTGGTAGGGGTCTCCGCCCCGGCAGCGGCCCTGACTGCTCCTGGCGGTCTGCTAGGAGCCCCTTCTCTCTTCACGGTCGTCGGCCGATCCTCCGCTTCTAGACGACCGGGCTCCTCCGTCCCCCGGCGGATGGCCGCGGCTGCTCCGTTGGGGTGGACGGTAGTGGCGAGGGCTCTACTACGGTGCATCCCTCCTCCTTCCCGGGTCTCGGCACCAGTGTAATGGGATTAATGGAAAGGAGGCGGCGAGAACCGGCTTATATTGTTGTTATGTAGTCATAATTTTATCCAATATTTACAGTAAGTGTTCTCTTAAAAATGGTTTTACTGGATAATAAAATGATGCTCAAGTGATCAAACAGTTTTTCCTCTGTTTCTGTTCAGTGAAAAAGAAGTTTGGGCGATTAATTGATCTTCCACTAGACACATCTAAAGGTGATGTATAGTTTGCTCTGTTACAATGTAAGATGAATTATTTTACTGCTTTATCTCTTTTAAAATGATGATTTAATGTATTAATGAACATGTATTAACGAGTAATTAATTCTCTCTTACAGCTCATTGTGTGGAGCCGCCAGTAACGGGTCCCTGTCGGGACAGTTTCACTAACTGGTACTATAATCCGTATGAACACCGCTGTGTTCAGTTTAACTTTGGTGGTTGCAACGGAAATGAAAACCGCTTTAAAACGGAGGAGCAGTGTATGACGTCATGCGGTTCAGTGAAGGGTGAGCTTTGCTCAATTATTGGCCACCTTTTAATGTCTCACTATTTGCTTTTTATGTTCATTGACTACTTGGCATACAGTTTGTCCCATAGTGAGGCCCGTAACGGCCGCAGATCTCCACAGAATTGAAAACCGAAAGATCTACACCTCCTTGCGTGTTTATGAATTATTTTGGCTAACTTGATGATAATTTCAGCTGCAAAAATAATACATAAATACATATTTGTGCATAAATATATAAACAATTAAATGGACCAGAAAAAATTCAGATTTGTTGCATAACGCGGGACTTTTAAGTATAAACATGCCTGAAACACATCGGGGACTCTTATTTTGAAATGACTACATGATGAAAAAACTATCGGCAACTATTGACACATTTTTGCAGATAACTGATAGTTCCAAATATCAACTATCAGCACCGATTAATAGATAAAAACCGATATATCGGTTTACTTTTAATACAAATAATTAAATGCATAAATATATAAACAATGAAATTTGCTGGAAATATTCATATTAGAGGTGGACCGATAGTGGAGTTTGCCGATACCGATAACTAAGTTGGTGGGGAATGCCAATAACCGATTAATCGGCCGATAGTTTTTAAAATTGATTTATATAATGTTAAAAAATCTTCTTTATTTATTATCGCCGGTAAAGACGTAAGAGTCCAAAATGAATAAAATCCCAGATGCAGTTTTTTTGATCAATCAAAATCCCAAAAATAACCAGAAAAAATTAAGATTTGTTGCATAACGCGGGACTTTTAAGTATAAACAAGCCTGAAACACACCTGGGACTCTTATTTTGAAATGACTACATGATGAAAAAACTATCGGCAACTATTGACACATTTTTGCCAATAACTGATAGTTCCAAATATCAACTATCGGCACCGATTAATAGATAAAAACCGATATATCGGTCTACATCTAATACAAATAATTAAATGCATAAATATATAAACAATTAAATGTACGAGGAAATATTCATATTAGAGGTGGACCGATAGTGGAGTTTGCCGATACCGATAACTAAGTTGTTGGGGAATGCCAATAACCGATTAATCGGCCGATAGTTTTTCGAATTGATTTATATAATGTTAAAAAATCTTCTTATTATCTTTTAAGTATAAACAAGCCTGAAACACACCTGGGACTCTTATTTTGTAATGACGAAAAAATTATCGGCAACGATTAATAGATAAAAACCGATATATCGGTTTACTTCTAATACAAATAATTAAATGCATAAATATATAAACATTTAAATGTACGAGGAAATATACAAATAATTAAATGCATAAATATATGAACATTTAAATGTGTGAGAAGATATACAAATACATAAATCACATTCATTAGCATGTTGCGCGAAGGAAAAATAAATAAATATAAAAAAGTAGAATTTTAAATTAACTTTAAATATTGCATTTCCCCAACCATTTGTTTATGTTTTATATTGTATTATTTTTGCATTGATCTATGCTTTTATTTATTTAATTATTTGTATATCTCCTCGCACATTTAATTATTTATATATATTTTACGAATATGTGTATTTTTAGACATGTATTTATTTGTGTATTTACTTTATTATTTTGTCAGGTTTCATCCTCCATTCTTTAACTCGTAAGGTGTTGTCAATAAGAAATTTGAGGCTGTAAATTTGTTTAGCTGCACCATTGTTTTGTATATGTTTATTAAAAACATGTTTGTATATTTATTTATCCAGACACTGATGTGTTTGCCAGAAAAGAACAGTTTGACAAGCAAGAGGGCAAGAATGATACAGGTAATGCTGCTCGCCAAAACAAGCCTTTTTTTTGTATTTTGTTTTGTTTTTCCTTTCCGAACTTTACACTAATGTTGATTTTAAGCTGAAAAAACAACATCATTGTATAACAGCTTAACCTCTTCAACTCTGGGACTTTTTTGGCTGCCGTCTGCATTTTTTTACTCTTATATTTCAACTCCAATTGTTCATAAATAATATTGTATATGTTTAAAATCTTATGATGTATAGATTTCTCTTGTACGCATGCAATTCTGGTTCTGTTCACCCCGTCTCCCTCCAAAAAGTCACGTTTTATTCCACTAGATTTCAGAAAGCACTAGAATTTTTTTTCTCTCTGTCACATTCACAATGTAGGGGGCGCTCTAACACATTTTACCCCTCACAGATGTGCTCGTCCATAGACATTCAGTCTAATGTTCAGTTCAAGCAACACCCTCATTATTTCATTGAATATCTCGGCCTCTGAGTGGACTACAAGCTCAAACTAGGTGTCATTAGAAAGCTGAGATCCTCCCCTCCATCCAAGCTCACAGACAAGTAAAATAAATGGCTAATTTTTTTACATTTTTTGCTATTTGGGGCTCACAGCAGCAGTTATCGCCGCATTATGGAGACGTTTGCATTTGATGACTTACCGATATCACATTTCACTTTGTGATTCTTTTGAAAATCGTTTAAACTGTTGCATTAGTACATCAAAATAAACTATACAGTCATATTCCTGAGAACGAGAGCTTTCATTTGATATATGACTTGTCTATTTAAGGGCTATACTTTTATATTCATGTTAATATTTCTACTTCATGACCTCTAGGTGGCGCTGATTTGCGACCTGAATGTTTTCATGCCTTATTTTGTTATTTTAAGTAACAAATGCAGATGTGGATGGATACCTGTGAAAAGTTAAGATTCTAAGCTTTCAAACGATGCCACATATTCCTGACCTATGTATTCAGAGACGTATACATATTAAGCGTTAATCGTAACGTTTTTTTCACGACATAGCGCCCCCTGTTGGATCCGCTGGCGGTTCCGTAGAGTTGAAGAGGTCAATAAACGGAGTGATTTTATATCTCCTAAAAATGTAAATGCAGTGTCTCTGTGGTGCTATGAAAACATTCCCCGAAATTTGTCGACCAGTGGTGTGAGTTGGGGGCGGAACTATCTGTTTGTACAACCAACAATGTGTTGACTTATCATGACTTGTGTGTCTCCCCGTCTGTCACCAGCTGCCATCATCATCACCATACTGCTGGGCGTCGCCATAGTCACCCTGCTTGTTGTTATCGCATGTTACCTAATGAAGGGCAAGAAAAAACTTCAAAGCAAACATCACCTCGCTGCATTTAACAACGCTCACATCTACGAGGACGAGAAACTGGTCTACAGCAGCACCACCAAGCCCATCTGAACGAGCGCCGCACGTTATCAGGGCGCAAAATCGTACCATAGCTTATATGTGAAATATGAATATATACTGTATATGCTTTAATTAATTTAAAATAATTTCTTCACTTGGTTGGATTATGTTTGTTTTGAGTAGACTGGCTGGTCATTTACTTGTACTTCAGAATACACCTGCTTGAAGGTTACGGATTAATTTCTTTTTAAACGTTCTGCCTTTTTTAGGAAACGGGTGTTGTGGCATATATGACCGAATTGTGATGAAAATACATATACATGCTTATAATTTGTACATAGTTGTTTTTTATGTCTTTTATGATTTCTTAGAGCTAATCTTTGAGAGACTCAATAAAGCTGGAGTGTACAGACATTGTATGTTTTTAGTGGCACATTTGATGTCTATTGCTCATCGTCGAAAGTGGTCATGCCCATGGCCTACTCGCTCTGAAGGGAGCATGGCATTACTGTAGGAATACCCTTGGCTAACAGTCTTGCAGAAGAGCCCCTCGTGAACATATTCATTTTGTTACTTTAGTTTGGGATGGCTTTTCGAGTGGCCACTCCTTCCTGACGTTCCATTCAAATGGTGCAAAAATGCAGTCTGGCCCTTGACCTACAGAGGGCGCCATTGCATCGACTCAATATCTCCATTCAAACAGTATCTCATATAGTAATGTAGGTCCACGTGTAGCCTAATATTCAAAATGATGATTATGTACAATATGACAGGCCTTGTCAATCATAATGGACATAACTCATCCTCTTAATCAGGACTTTCAACTTCTTCCATTAGGACGACTTTGTATGATACAAAAGACCACAATGTTCATTTATAAAAACATCTTTTGTGCCTTCTAAATAAATGTTGTTGTTGTTTTTTTGCCTTTTATTTTTAAACATATTACACGGTATGTATTGCATTTGATGTGTACTACTCTGGTGTGTAGTAAGTGTATTTTTTGTGTGTTCAAGATCAATTTTCTATGCCTTGACTGGACAATAAACTACTACATTTACAGAACAAAATGTTCCCCTGAGATTTTACCCAAAATATGCATAATTACAGCATTTTAGTTTGTTGAATAACGAAGACATAGTGTTGATTAATACAATATAAGCCGATTGATATATTCAGAGCATTACTTTGTGGTAATCTTTATTATTATTATTAATTATTTGAGAATTAACTAAAGTAAACAAACACACAAACTGCAATTAAAATATGATTAAAAAATTTAAATAAAATAAATATAATTATATATATATATATATATATATATATATATATATATATATATATATATATATATATATATATATTATGTGTTAAAACATATTAAACATAAATTGCAAAAAAACATTTTAATCTTAAATAATATTTAATTATGATACATATAGTTTTCTTATTATTAATGGATTTTAAAAGACCACTGGCAAATCATGGTTTCCTCCAGACCACCCCTTAAAAAAAAATTATAATAATAATATTTAAGCCTATTTTTAAGATTTTGCATATTTTAATTTCGCAACAAATACCATACAATTAATTAATTAAATTGAATTAAATTAATATATATATTTTTTTACAATTATTAAAGACGCAATTCAATTTGATGGAATGTTCTGATGAAATCGGAATGCGTAAATCTTAAAAAAAAAAAAAATACGTATTTAAAAAAAATAATATGTTTTATTATTATTATTATTATTATTATTATTGGAGTGCAGGGGGCGATAGACTGCTGAGAAAGCCTCATCCTCCTCTGAGCCGCATTCAATCTTAGGCTGTTTCTTGTCTTATTGGAAACATATATTCACTAAATAGCGTATTAATTTAAAGACAGTAAGTCCAAAAGTTTAGGACCTGTCATACAAAAACAAATCTGCAAATGCAACGTCTATAAGATGACTTTTAAAATATCAAAATCGTATAGAGATCTCAAACGCCTGTGATTGGCCCAATCCACGCAGCGCTGAGAAAAGTTACACGTTCCACGGAACGCTCTATGCGCCACTTCGAGTTTGTGCCGCGTGTGACATGATCTTCAGCGTGCGGAAGAGACGCTCTCGGACCTGCAGCCACTGCTGGAAAGAACTGTTTGCGAGCTGCGAGTGACCTTCAGACGTTTTGAGGAACACAATCGGTAAGTGTTTGTTTGGGCAGAATTAAAGATTCAAACTGGGTTTTCTGATGTTTATAGAGTTTTTAAAATGTGTGCAATGCAAGAACTTTCATTCTTCTTTGAGACTTGCTTTTGGTCTTGCTTGAAGACTTTTAGGATGCATGTAATTAATGACGTTTAGTTGTGTGCAAATGTTTCCAGTGACATTCACTGATAATATGATGGAGATGCAGATAGACTAAAGGATGATCTGAGATTTTAAGAGCAAACTTAAAGGGCTTCTATGTGCATCATTTTTGGTCCACCTTTCATTCTTATCAAGAGCATGCTTTTAGCAGTGTAGGATCATTAAAAGGTATTTTTCCAATGACATGAGGCTGTAAACCTCTTTTTGTAACTTCTAGTCCTAGATCTAGTTGAGCTTGCATTACAGTTACATAGTCAAGATGACAAACATTGAACTTGTTGTATTTCTGTGGGTTAATTGCTGTTTCACCTGCATTACATGCAACTAAAGGACTGGGGTGAAAGGGAACAGACTGAAGTGTGTATTCTGTAAGAGGGAGTGTTTGTCCAATCCATTGATCTGTCGCTTTGATTAGCAAATGATGAGCTGAAACCTTTGAAAGCATGTATATCTTACACATCATGCATGATGGAGCATGTGTTTGTCTGGTCATCAAGTATGCACCAAACAGTTCATTTGACTTCTTCCAAGTGGCAAATGAATTTGGGCCAAAATGCCCCAGTTTTAGATGGGACACCCTTTCTTTGACGTGAACGACGACGATATTTGAAGTGTTTTCACCTCCCTTTTTTACTTAGTTCTGATAACGGTGCATGATTTTATTATTTGCAATAAGCAATGACTTTGGGGCTTGCGTCCCACCAGTAAAGCACTTTAACCAGCCAAAAAGTTTCCTGCATTTTGGCTTTGACCATTTAAAAACCTGCCACACTGGTCAACCACTAATTGTTTGTAGCACCTGTGCCCACCTGAGAGCATCTCGACATCTGTATGTTCTGACATCTTGGGTATCTCAGCGCAAGTTTGAATTCAGGGCGTGCTGAGTGACTCCAGTCAGGTCTCCTTAGCAACCAAATTGGCCCGGTTGCTAGGGAGGTTAGAGTCACATGGGGTAACCAAATTGGCCCGGTTGCTATGGAGGGTAGAGTCACATGGGGTAACCAAATTGTCCCGGTTGCTATGGAGGGTAGAGTCACATGGGGTAACCAAATTGGCCCGGTTGCTAGGGAGGGTAGAGTCACATGGGGTAAGCAAATTGGCCCGGTTGCTAGGGAGGGTAGAGTCACATGGGGTAACCTCCTCGTGGTCGCTATAATGTGGTCCTCGTTGTCGGTGGGGCGTGTGGTGAGTTCTGCGTGGATGCCGCGGAGAATAGCGTGAAGCCTCCACATGCGCTACGTCTCCATGGTAACGCGCTCAACATGCCACGTGATAAGATGCGTGGATTGACGGTCTCAGATGCGGAGTGATCTTGGATTCGTCCTCCGGCACCCGGATTGAGGCGAGTCACTACAACACCATGAGGACTTGGAACGCATTGGGAATTGGGCGTAACAAAATTGGGGAGAAAAAGGGGTTGACCCCCCCCCCCCCAACTAAGTTGGCCAATAGAACTTTAGGTTCAATGACTGTGTCATATTGCAGTAAAATATGGTACTTTGTTATATACAGTGTTACTGAATTATTTCCAAATTCCCGTGGAAGTGACATTACAGTGGTCCAAAAAACATGATGGCATAAAACAAAATCAGTGCTTTGTTTTGGTGCTTCTGTGGAAAATGTCTATTTTTTTTACTTTTATCTAGACTTTTCCACTTTCAATTAATTCTGTTTATTCATTCTGAACTCTTCCCATGACGTTACATACACACAAAAAAAGTTCAATTTGAGGAATGATTTGCCTCTAGCTGGCATGGCTGAGCTCCAGGTCTATTTTTATGAGGATATTGTGAGTGTTTGGTGTTTGTGTAAGGTGTATTTTAAGAGTGAATGTTAATGGAGCTGTATAAAATGTGTTTCTGATTATTGACCTATTACAGATGGCTGGCTCGAGTCCATGTGCTGTATGCATGCGTACAGTTTATTTATGGAGCGCAGTGGGTGATTAGATGGGAAGATATCATGTTATCAGTTCATCTCTATGCAATGCTTTGTATATTATGACCTCATAATGAAAATAATGTCAAATGGAATTCTGGGAAAGATTATAGCGATTTGTGTTTGTGTAGACAGATGCTACATTTTGAGATTATTTTGCGTGCGTGTGTGTGCGTACGTGTGTGTGGGTACGTGTGTGTGTGTGTGTGTAAGAGAGAGGGTGTTCAGATTTGAATATTTCTGGACTGTTTACTGAATACAGCTCAGAGTACCAATGTGTGCCCATCTTTAACTGGGTCTACACCATAGCTATCGGTTTGCATTGAAAGATCATGACTGAAAGTAAAAACCTGGGTTCAGTAAGTGAGTTAAATTTTAAATCTGTAACCACCCTTGTTCATTCAGTAAAGGATTCATCAGACTGACTCAAACCTGTGAGTCGTTTGGAGTGATTCTTGAAAAGAACCAGCTCGTATGAGTCATTTGTTCATGAATCGGAATATTCTGAATACCGCTGTAGATTCAAAAACATTATCTCAAAAGAATCATTCGTTCAGGAATTGTACTTGTCAGGTCACACTGTATGTTTCGTGCTGTACATTAAAAATAAATGGCTCAAAAGAATCATTTGTTCAGGAATCGGGCTATGTCGTATTACGGTACACACGGAGTGCTGTAGTTTAAAAAGAATCGGTTTAAAAGAATCATTTGTTCCAGTATCGGACTCGTCAGGTCAAGCTGTAGATTCAGAAGAATCGGCTCATAAGAGTCATTTGTTCGGGAATAGGACTACACGTCATGCTGTATGTTTCAAGCTGTAGATTCAAAAGAATCGGTTCATAAGAGTCATTTGTTCGGGAATAGGACTACACGCGTCATGCTGTATGTTTCAAGCTGTAGATTCAAAAGAATCGGTTCATAAGAGTCATTTGTTCGGGAATAGGACTACACACGTTGTGCTGTAGATTCAAAAGAATCGGCTCAAAAGAGTCATTCATTGAGGAATCGGTCTTGTCAGGTCACATTGTATGTTTCGCGTTGTACATTCAAAAGAATTGGTTTATAAGAATCATTTGTTCGTGAATAGGACTACACACATCGTACTGTGTGTGTCAAGCTTTAGATTCAAAAGAATCGGCTCAATTGAATAATTCGTTTGGGAATCAGGCTATTTACGTCACGCTGTAGATTCAAAAGAGTCATTGGCTTGGGAATTGAATTTAAACTGGTCGCACTGCATGTGAGTTTTGCGCTGTAGATTCAAAAGAATTGGCTCGAAAGAGTCATTTGTTCTGGAATCAGACTACACCGGTCGCTCTGTATGTTTCTGACTGCCACGGCTGGACTGGTAATCTGTCATTCCGGGCATTTTCCCGGTGGGCCGATCAGGGAGAACCGAAGGCCATTCCGCCAGTGGGTCGGCCACGTAACGGGCCAAGATTAAGCTAAAATGAGCCGCCGCGTTATGCAGAATGGACCACAAAATAGCACCGCGATGTGCAGAAAAGGACAGCGAACATGTAAAATCCCAAGCAGATTTCTCTTCCCAGCCCTGATCACTGCTGATTCAGTAGCGGTGCTGCAGTGCCGCTCAACGGTAGCACAGGAAACTGTCAACGTGTTTTAATACTAGACAATAATGCATGTTCGAAAAGCAAAAGTTAATGGAGCTGGTGTTCTCGGTTTCTTAACTCTACAGCAAACTCAGTAGAATCATCTCTCTCTCTCTCTCTCTCTCTCTCTCTCTCTGGTACATTCTGTTGAAGGGTGGGCAGTTTGATTGGTGAGAGTATAATTGAGGTCAGCCAAGACAAACAGAGACCCGACTGCTGAAACAATAAAGACTCTGTCTGCAGTAAGTTACCGGGATACTCTACGCTCGCCTTTCAATTATACATTTCCTCTGTATTTCTGCTGCAGTGTGTTTGTGAAAACCTCCTTTAGACGGTCTGGTTTGTCCCTCAGGGCTGTGTGTAGTACTCTAGTTATCCCTCGGGTTTAGTTATACTGCCAGTTTCAGGTCGCAGGGTCAGCGGCGGTCTCGCCACGGCGGAAGCGAGGAGCGTTACGGAGGAAATCGTTGTGAGTATTTTTAGGGTTGTTGGATGTCTGGGAGTGTTTGGCTTTTGGAAGTGCTTTGATTGAGGAAGTAATTGTCACTTTGTTTAACAGTGTGTGAGAACACAACACAGGGAGATTAAATGTCGCCTGTATGTATGATGTGCTCTCCGGTGCATACAGAGACTATGATCTTCTCACTTTAGGGAGGCAATAGGATATTTTGCAATACTTTCCTTCTGTAGCGATCATTGCAAAATTTTAGGCTAATTTCACACTTAATCCCATTCCAGTTTAATGTGTGGAGTCAGCAGTCCGGCCAGCCTGAAACAGCAACATTGACTCAACCAATGGGTTCAGATTGGGGCGTGGCTTTCTGTTTGTCTGACCAATAGGAGAACGGGGGAGTGTTCAAGAAGCCTGTTGGAAAAAACCGATAGGGATGCACCAATACAAAAATAGTCAATGTCTGATTATTTAGATCAACATCTGCCGATACGAAAGTTTGCCGATTCTGCTTTTTTTTAATTTATGCTACCTTATTATAAATAAATAGTAATTAATTACACAACTTCAAAATAAATATAAATAATAATAATAAATAGGATAGTTACATAATTGCCAGGTGCGTATAATAAATATAATAAACGTCCATGATAATTGAAATTATCAGCCGATGTCTGATCCATATATAAATAATAATTATTATAATATTAATAATTGTTTAGTTCTTTAAATTTAATTTTATTAAAGGTTACTCAATTCAATATGATGGGATTTTGTTATGAAATTGAAATGTATTTAATTAATAAAACGTAAAATATTTAGTTTTTTTATTTATTTTAATTTATTAAAGAATGCGCAATTCTATTTGATGGAATTTTATTGAATTGAAATGTGTTTACTTAATACAATTTAAATTATGTAGGTTTTTATTTGATTAAAGATTATTCGATTCAGTTTGATGGAATATTGTTATTAAATTAAAATGTGTTTAAAAATACTTAAATAGCTAGGTTTTTTATTTGATTAAAGATTACTCAATTGAATTTGATGGACATTTGTTATGAAATTTAAATGCGTAAATCTTTCAATAGAGTGCAATAGAAGTTTAGGCCATCAGAGAGGAAGGAAAATTACATTTACATTTTACATTTTATGCATTTGGCAGACGCTTTTATCCAAAGCGACTTACATTTTATTTGTATTGTTGCAAAAAGTCTTGATTAATATGTTAATAATTTACAGGTTTGCACTTGTTAACATTTCTGTTCATTTAAAGTGTCATCACAAATATTATGATGATAAGATTCAAAAATGCTGATTATGCCCTCCTATGTTTTTTATTGTCAATTCCCTTCCGTGAACGGGTTAAAGTTTAATTTTGTTCCCGGTTGTGATCAGGGCAGGTTTTGGTTGTGAAAAGGTAAATAGTTAAGTTGAATAGGGAATTCCCTCATACTAGCTTCCGTTTACTTGCCGTATGTTGCAGAGCGACTGGCACTATTCTGCAAGGAACACTGATTCACTCTGTCTGAAGGAATGGTTGGAATTCCCTCTCTGTCAGACTGATGAGGTTTGATGAGGTTAGATTCTGAGGGCAGATCAGGCACTGCTGGAATGCTCCGGTCTCACTTGAGAACATTTATCACAATGCATAGCTCTGTCATTAAACCTTAACACAATATTTGTCTAAGGCACAGAGGCAATTTGGGGTAAGTTGGAGCTTGAGCTGTATTTAAGCTCAGAAAACACTTGCTTTGATATATTATGTTATCTAATGCAATGACATTCAGGCAGTGTGATGGTGTGAACTGAACTGTCAGGATGATGCTGTAAGGTGGCATGTGTTTTGTATTTGTTCAGGTGTTGAGCCCTGATTTCATGATGTGTGTGTGTTTCAGGGTCATGAGAGAAGAGTCCAGCTGTGGTCACAACAACAGTCTGGTGGGAGAGGGTAAGAACTAAATGCACACACCGATCAGCCACAACATTAACACCACCTGCCTAATATTGTGCAGGTCCCCCTCGTGCCGTTACACGGAGGAAACCATCCGCTTCAATCTCAAGCACCTTTCATCAAAACAAGTACATTTTCTAAGTATTCCAGTATTTAACTTAACTCTACTTTCATTGTATGGAAAAGAGCTGCTTGGAGATTTTTCAATAGAACTAGTCGTGCATTTGGGTTTGGAGTGGCTTTTTAATGAAAAAGTTCCTATAGAAAGGTCCAGTGTGTTTGAGTAGTCTGGAGTCGCAGCGTTTATTTACATTAGATCCGTGTTTCTTTTCTGCTTTGTATTTGGACAGCGAGCCGGGGGCTGGTGTTGGCTGCCGTACCTCCTCCGCTTTGCCAAAACCTGTTTCAGGAATGTCTGTGAATCAGATCCAATTAATGTCATTCGTCGGTGGCCGGTGTGGAAATATTGAATAATGGAGAAATATAATTTTGAAGTGGAGGATGCAATTTCACAAGGCTGCAAAATAGTCTTTTATTGATTCTGTAGCATTCTTGTGCCAGGTTGGCATAAGCTTTTGGCACGGGTCTGACTATGTGCCTGTGAAATTCCACTGTGTCCAAGCCACACGCCCCTCTCCCCCTCTGTAAAACGGGAGCCAACGAGAGTCCGGGGCTCTGGTGAGAAGAGACGCCCATTCTTCTCGCAAGACACCAGCACTCAACGAAGTGTGAGTGGATGCTGCTCATTCATGGCTTATTTAGGAAGTTTTGTCCGTTGGCATCATGGATGTGCAAGGTTTGAAAAAGTGACTCTGAACCAAACGTGGCCGGAATACTCGACTGGCAGCTGGGAAACTGTGTGTCTGAGGCAGGTGACAGTTTTTTAGGGGTGGTGAGCAACGGATCTCATGTTCTGGTAAGATAAACACTGATGTCTAAACATCAGACGAAGTTTCGGAGATCTTAAGAAACATTGACTTTGAAGAATGTGAAAGCCAATTTGTCATGTACTTCACGATCACAAGCATTTGAATGGGACAACTGTGTGAGTTTGATTGCATTTCTGGATAAATCTCTCAAATATAACTACCACAGAAGCGCTTCAAATCTGGTCGATCATCAAAACAGCGATTAAGTTATTTTAGGGCATTTCTATCTTAATATTGTGCTTTATTTGGAAAATTTTCAAGCATTTTATTGTGACATTGTTTTCAATTTTGACCCGGTGTAATTCAATCTTATAAATCATTTATAACCCCATGGTTTTCATCTAAAACTATATTGTAAGTCATTAATAGGTTCTTAACTGTTCACACATGTCAAAAGATTGATATTTTTGGCATGTTATTCATTAATATGCCATTTTTCTTTTTTAAATAATAAAAAGTAGAAATTCTTTGGCATTTCAAAATATACATTAACTACAGCAAAACCAGTGTGATACACGTGAAGGCATCTTTTTATCAACATTTCTGTGAAATTTTATCTAAATATAACGTAATATAAAATATATATTAATATATTCCAGAACGAATGATTCCTTTGTGTGCTGATTCTTTTAAAACTAAAGCTTGAAATATACAGCACTACGTGTGTACTGTAATACGATTCCCGAACCAATGACTCTTACAAGCCGATTCTTTTGAATCTACAGCGCCAACATACAGCGTGACCTGACTAGTCCGATTCCTGAAGGAATAATTCTTGTGAGATGACAAATGTGGAATCCAATTAATGAAACGAGATTGTAGGTGCGGGTTAAAGCTACTTTGACTTATAAAAAGCACTCAAACATTTTGAGATTGCTATTCACAAGAAGGATCTCCTGACGTGGAGCATGCATCACAAACATGAGATCTTATAAGACTTACGATCAAGAATTGTTGCATTGCATGAAGCTGGAAAGAGTTACAAAGTTACCTGGAAGAGTTTAGATATTCATCTGTCCACAGTTAGACAACCTGTCTATAAATGGAGATGATTTAGTACTATAGGTACTCTCACTAGAAGTGGCCGTTAGATATTCATCTGTCCACAGTTAGACAAACTGTCTATAAATGGAGATGATTTAGTACTATAGGTACTCTCACTAGAAGTGGTCGTTAGATATTCATCTGTCCACAGTTAGACAACCTGTCTATAAATGGAGATGATTTAGTACTATAGGTACTCTCACTAGAAGTGGCCGTTAGATATTCATCTGTCCACAGTTAGACAAACTTTCTGTAATTGGAGAGGATTTAGTACTATAGGTACTCTCACTAGAAGTGGTCGTTAGATATTCATCTGTCCACAGTTAGACAACCTGTCTATAAATGGAGATGATTTAGTACTATAAGTACTCTCTCTAGAAGTGGCCGTTAGATATTCATCTGTCCACAGTTAGACAAACTGTTTATAAATGGAGATGATTTAGTACTATAGGTACTCTCTCTAGAAGTGTCCGTTAGATATTCATCTGTCCACAGTTAGACAAACTGTCTATAAATGGAGATGATTTAGTACTATAAGTACTCTCTCTAGAAGTGCCCGTTAGATATTCATCTGTCCACAGTTAGACAAACTGTCTATAAATGGAGATGATTTAGTACTATAGGTACTCTCTCTAGAAGTGCCCGTTAGATATTCATCTGTCCACAGTTAGACAAACTGTCTATAAATGGAGATGATTTAGTACTATAGGTACTCTCTCTAGAAGTGTCCGTTAGATATTCATCTGTCCACAGTTAGACAAACTGTCTATAAATGGAGATGATCTAGTACTATAGGTACTCTCTCTAGAAGTGGCTGTTAGATATTCATCTGTCCACAGTTAGACAAACTGTCTATAAATGGAGATGATTTAGTACTATAGGTACTCTCTCTAGAAGTGTCCGTTAGATATTCATCTGTCCACAGTTAGACAAACTGTCTATAAATGGAGATGATTTAGTACTATAGGTACTCTCTCTAGAAGTGGCCGTTAGATATTCATCTGTCCACAGTTAGACAAACTGTCTATAAATGGAGATGATTTAGTACTATAGGTACTCTCTCTAGAAGTGGCCGTTAGATATTCATCTGTCCACAGTTAGACAAACGGTCTATAAATGGAGGTGATTCAGTACTATAGGTACTCTCTCTAGAAGTGGCCGTCCAGCCAAGATGATTCAAAGGACACACAGCAGAATGCTCAATGAGGTAAAACAGATCCCTAGAGTGACAGATAAAGACTTGAATGAATCATTGGCACTGGTTAACATCTCTGTTCATGAGTCTACTATACGAAAAACATGGCAGGACACCACAAAGGAAGCTGCTACTTACAAACAAAAACTTTGCTACACCTTTAATGACAGATCTACTGTGAGCTCCGAGGTTGTGGTCAATGGAATATGTTTCTAGTATCAGTCCACACTTTCAACTTTTTATTAACAAATAATGGTTTAATAGTGGAATTCCTGATGAAGTACTCTACCTATGATCCTGAAGGGGGAAAAATCCACCAATTAGAAAATTGTGCCCGACAAAGTGCACCAAAAGAGCTCAGAGCCTTGAAGAGCACTGTGACTGATGCAGTCGAGTTGCTCTTATCTACTTCAGATCAATAGTTTTGTATTTTTCCGTCATTTTTTATTTGTTTGCATCATTTGCAATTGTAGTCCATTACCTCATTAAAGACATTAAGTACACAGTCTTGTACACTTTCGCTTCATATGGGGCTTTTCCACTGCACGGGACAACTCGACTCTGCTTGCTTTTTGGGGGTTTTACACTGTGGATAGTACCTGGTACCGGATACATTTTCAGTACCACCTCTGTCGAGGTTCCAAGTGAGCCGAGCCGATACTAAATATATACAAAATATACTTTCCTTTATGTGGGTGAATTATGAACTCCTGCACTTTTCATTTTCCCAATAAAGTTTTATTTGATTTATTTGTATTTATTGTATCTGAACGACTTGAGCTGCAACAGTAACTCTTTTGTTTTATAAAAGGTTGTGAACGATGACAAACGCTTAATGCAGTTCTCCTCCGTCTTGGTGGTTTTGATTTTGTTCTTGATTGGGTTTAGGCTGACGACATTTGCTGAATGTTTTGGTGGGTGTGTTCGGTTAGAACCGTTCCAGAGTAAATCAGCCAGAATGGAAATTTGGCTGTGAGTGCAGAACTCAGAGCCTTGAAGCTCATTCAACCGATGAGAAACACCAAAAAATAAGTGCATTTCAGCATTTTGTGAAGAACATGAGTAGTTTCAGATTCCTTATTCAAAGCAAGTTTTTGGGATTTTTTTTTATCCCATATGTTTTATCATCATTCAAGCTAAACCAGCAAAGTAAAGTGACTTTCATGCATGAATGCAACCAGCCAGCAAAGACCAGCATTGTTGTTCCTCGATTGTTTCTTAGTTGACATTGTGAGTCAGTCTAAATCACATGCTGCTTCAAGTTTAGGGATTTTTTTTTTACTGCTTTTTTGTACTTGCCCCCATTAAGGAGAGCTCATTATTTTCTTTGTGAATCATTTTACTGCTTTTCACAATTGAACTCTTTTTAAAAGCTTTTCCACTGGATTAGACCAAATCCTCAACTTTTGCTTCTCGTAGTTTAACGTCTTTTGTGGGAATTCTGCAGTTATTGCACCGGCACAAAGTAATTGATAATCTGTCTCAGCGCTCATTGTTAGCATTAGTTTAATGAGGCGTCCCGAGTCACCATGGAGATTTGTCTTCTTGCTGTTTTCGGAGAAGTGGAGAATTTGTCCGGTGAAGGGAAGTGGTTTGCTGTACGCCTCCGGGCAAACTCGGATTAGGCTTCTAAACTAACGGTAAAATTCCACACATATCAGAGTGACACTCACACACACACACACACACACACACACACACATGCATATTCTGACCCGGCTCTTTAAATGGAGAATCCCATTGTCTTCTATTGTTCTTAAATGAGAGCCATTTTTATTTCTCTTCTCAATAAGATCCTAAAAGTATCCTGCTTTAATTTCTAACGTTATTTGGGACCAATCCTAATGGGATCATAAAGGAGCCCTTCAGTCTATTAATATACCACTGGATGAACTGATATTTCCTATTTTCCAGTGTATTTTCAGGATTTTGGTTGCTCCAGATCTTATTTGATTCCATTCGTGTTGGTTCAGTATTTATTGGCCAATTATGGTCCAAATAAAAAACACTGGCATATATGGGACGGCTGTGGCTCAGGTGGTAGAGCGGGTTGTCCACTAATCACAGGGTTGGCGGTTCGATTCCCAGCCCACATGACTCCACATGCTGAAGTGTCCTTGGACAAGACACTGAACCCCAAGTTGCTCCCAATGGCAGGCTAGCACCTTGCATGGCAGCTCTGCCGTCATTGGTGTATGAATGAGTCTCAATGTAAAGCACATTGAAAACTGCTAAGATTAAAAAGGCGCTATATAAGTGCAGACCAGTCGTCAGCAACGCTGATATAAAAAATAGATGATTTGTTTGACATGTAATTATGTACATTTATTGCATTGTTTTCAGTGTGTAATATAAAGATTTACCTACCAAAACTGCAAAAACCGATGTGCAATTTTTTTAATATATATTTAATCTTTTTATTAGAGATGCATCAATGTATCGGCTGGCCAATAATGGACTTAATTAAAACCTATCTGCATATCGGGTTATAAGCATCACTGATATGAAAACCCGAAGGTTAATTTATAATTAATTAGGAACACACTTTGTAACAACTATGTGAATTTAAATGCACAATCCAGAAATAATAATAGCCATAATATGTAGAAGGTTTGGCACTCCTAATCGGTTTGCTCGATGTATCTGTGCCGATAGTTGCTTTTTATAACTATCGGTTATCTGCAAAAATCTATGTTGATAGTTTTTTTTTTTATATACCCATTTTGGAATGCCCAATTCCCACTACTTATGAGGTCCTCGTGGTGGCGCGGTTACTCCCCTCAATCCGGGTGGCGGAGGACAAGTCTTCTGAGACCGTCAATCCGCGCATCTTATCACGTGACTCGTTGTGCATGACACCGCAGAGACTCGCAGCATGTGGAGGCTCATGCTACTCTCCACAATCCACACACAACTCACCACACGCCCCATTGAGAGCGAGAACCACTAATCACCACCACGAGGAGGTTACCCATGTGACTCTACCCTCCCTAGCAACCGGGTCAATTTGGTTGCTTAGGAGACCTGGCTGGAGTCACTCGGCACGCCCTGGGATTCAAACTAGCGACTCCAGCGGTGATAGTCAGCGTCAATACTCGCTGAGATACCCAGGCTTCTGATAATTACGTTTTTGAAATTGAAGCAAGGGCAGAAAAATGCGACTGTATGGAATTGTCCCTCATCAGTACATACAACGTGTGTCCAACTCACTATTGTGGATAATAATAATATATAGGCTATAAAATGCTCAATTTGGACAATAAAAAAAAAATAGAGCATCGTAATGGAGGTAAGTCTGCGTCATATCAAAATAAGAGTCCCCGGTGTGTTTCAGTCCAATGTTATGCACCCAATCTTCTTTTTTTCTGATTTTTATTGGGATTTTGATTGAAAGTAAACTACATCTAGGATTTTATTCATTTTGCACTCTGGCCTCTGTGTCTGTGCTGACTATGAACATTTTGTAACATTTTATAAATCTATTTTAAAAGCTATCGGCCATTACCATCACCTCCGTTATCGGCAAAATCCACTATTGGTCGACCTCATTGCTTTGAAACCAGCAAACTTTGACTTCTGAGACATCTGTATGATATCCATTAAATGCTGCATGATTGATTGAATTAAGATTGAAATTGCAATATGGCCTTGTGCAATTTACTAAACCTTAAAAGGCTGCGTTTCTGCATTCAGTGATTCAGTCAGCACTGTGTAAACAAGCGGCGCCCTCTAGCGGTCTGGACGGTATTATCCATTAAATCACTATAATACAGAATTTAAAAGGGGGTTTTGTTCCTTTTGTATAAACTTTATTTGTCCATGCTGTGGTTGACATTTCCAATGTTCAGTCATATACTGTTCTGTTGTTTTGAACTGCAAAAACAGAAGTGCAAAAATTTTTTAGAAATAAAGTGGCTTTTTTTCACATTAGTCATCATGTTTTCATATGGTTCTTTTTTATTTTTTAACAAATACATCGATGCATCTTTCATTGCGGCCTGATGCAACAGATCCAATCTGTGGAACATAAATGGAAATTATGTCTAGTTAGTTTATTTTTCTAACTCTTCTGCCTCCAAAGTAAAACAATTATCTGATGACAAAATAAGGTATCCTATCGGCCAAAAGTGTCCATGTTGGTGTGTCCCTAGTTCCAAATTACGCTGACTATCACCCCTGAAGTCATGAGTTTGAATCCAGGGTGTGCTGAGTGATTCCAGCCTGGTCTCCTAAGCAACCAAATTGTCCCGGTTGCTAGGGAGGGTAGAGTCACTAGGGTTACCTCCCCGTGATCGTGATTAGTGGTTCTCGCTCTCGGTGGGGCGTGTGGTGAGTGACTCCAGTCAGGTCTCCTAAGCAACGAAATTGTCCCGGTTGCTAGGGAGGGTAGAGTCACATGGGGTAACCTCCCCGTGGTGGTGATTAGCGGTTCTCGCTCTCAATGGGGCGTGTGGTGAGTTGTGTGTGGACCACGGAGAGTAGCATGGGCCTCCACATGCTGTGAGTCATATTTATGTACCATGGTTTGTACAACACTCTCTGTGGTGCTGCAAAGAACATCACAGAAGTGCAAAACCATTGATAAACCATGTTACTTTTTTGAAAGGGATGTTAGAAGCAGGATTGGCTGTTTGGAAAGATATAAGCAACCTTTTCTCCAAGATTGCAGCTATTTCGGAAACACAAACATGCACAAATAGCACCGGCGTCTGCTCTTACATTAGGTCTTCACACCAGTGTGTCAGCCATGTCAAGGGTGTTTCTGTGGACTTTTGGTCCTTTGGTAAACTTCACAAAAGGCTCACACCATTAAACTCACAGCACACAGATGGTCCGTGTCAAGAGGATATTGGGGTTTGAATGGGGCTCAGCGGAGGGGCTGTAAGGCCGTTTGTGTGGGGACGTTATGGTTAATTGGCTTTATTGCCTCCCACTGTTTCTATACAGAACTTTCCACCCACTTAAGACTAACGAATAATCTGCGCGTTAATGCTCTCGTGAAACGTCACGATTACTTGTGAGCAAGAGAGCTACAGTGGTTGATTTACATTTTCATTTTTGTGTAAACTTTTCTTAAATGGAGTTATATTCATCTGAGCTTATTTTAAATAAACATAAGGAAAAATAAGGACTTGTGTTTTAACATGTTGTGTAGCAAGCTCTCATGAAAATTGTTACTGGCAAAGTTTTTGTGAAAATAAAAAAATAAAACATCGCAGCAGTTCCACCGAGTGTCCACTGTGTGGCACTAAAAGCGAGTAATAATTTTTTATTTAAACAGATTGCGTTTTAAATACCCTAAACAAGCAAATATGAGTTGAAAAACACAAACACGTAATTTTGTGGTGCATCTATGACACTTTCAGCTCACGTGATGACTCTCAGTTGAGCTACCGCACAATTTGATCACACTCGAACGAGTTTATAAATGTAGTTAAACGTTAAAATGAGTCATGCGCTATAGTAAAAGTGTTTAGATGTCACAAGATAGCATTGTGTGAGGAACAGGGCCGATAATACCATTTACTCTTGATTTGTGTAAAAAAGAGAATAAATATCATTGTTTTTGTAGCGCCTTAAGTGCAACAAGCCACGTCAAAATCATCTTGCAAAAATGTACGGATGGTAACATGATGCTATGAGACCAGATTGACAACATTTATTGTATTTTAGTTGCTCGTTATTGGACGTTTTGTCGCCTCGGTGACATAGAAGCTTTCGCAATTGCTTCTTTCATAAGCTGTCGCCTTCTCTCCGTCATGTGTAGCTACTGTGTGGTTTGTTATCGGTGTTGTGCGTGTGGTTATCTGCAGATCTCACACTAGAGACAAAGCCTGTAATCATACGGTTGGACGCAGAGAAATGCACAGGTAGACTAAACGCTCTTTGGGGCTCGGGTGAAAAATTAAAAAATTAAAAATTAGCTTCTGTTTTTCTTGCTTTCGTCTTGCACTTGGTGGCTAAAAATAGTATTAAAGGCTGTTGAGTTTGATGGAGGTGACATGTTAATGGTTTGAGAACAGCGAGCGAGTATTTAAAGACAGACATTGATTCAGCTGTGCTATGTAGCATGCTCCGAAACATGTGGTGAACAAATGGAAGACCTTTTTATCCTAGTAAGTCCTAGTATTGGTTACTTTCACTTTTGAAAAGTTGGCAGTGTAATTTGGCGCCTTTCTCCATTTTACTGAGTGTGATTTTTTTCAAAAGCTCCAGACAAACATTGTTTTTGCTTCCTGTGTCCAGCTGTGTGTCTTTCAGTGTCCTCTGAAGAGCTTGAGTGTTTCCTAAAGGCTTCGGTCCAAACCCGTCAGCTCACTCGTGTTGTGTCCTGTGTGTTGGCACAGAGGGAGGGCAGATTTACTGATGTTTGTGAGTAGTTGGCACAAGTACAGTGAAATCTGAATTTTTTCAGTCATACTGTGCAACCTCCCATTAAACACTATCCAGCCTCTTATAACATGTCCACTGGCCGTTCACTGACCATCTGATGCGTGTTGAACACCAAAATGGCCAGATCATTTATAATGAACGTGTATGGTTATGTTATCGTGGACACATCAAGCAAAAGGTGGTTCCACAAAGTATTAGCTCTAAAACCAAATAGGGTATTTAATTAATTTAATGCATCGAGGCATGGACTCTACAAGACCTCTGGAGGTGTCCTGTGGTATCTGGCACCAAGACGTTAGCAGCAGATACTTCAAGTCCTGTAAGTTGCGAGGTGGAGCCACTGTGGATTGGACTTGTTGGTCCAGCACATCCCATGTATGCTCAATTTGATTGAGATCTGGGGATTTTGGAGGTCAGGGCAACACCTTGAACTCTTCATCATGTTCCTCAAACCATTCCCGAACAATGTGTGCAGTGTGGCAGGGCTCATTATCCTGCTGAAAGAGGCCACTGCCATCAGGGAAATACCATTGCCATGATGGGGTGTACCTGGTCTGCGACTACGTTTAGGTAGACGTCTACATGAATGGCTGGACCCAGGGTTTCCCAGAGCATCACACTCCCTCCAACGGCTTGTCATCTTCCCACAGTGCATCCTGGTGCGATCACTTCCCCAGGTAAATTGCGCACATGTACACGGCCGTCCACGTGATGTAAAAGAAACCGGGAATCATCGGACCAGGCGACCCTCTTCCACCATTCCAAGGTCCAGTTCCGATGACTGCGTGCCCATTGTTCCCCGAACGTTCTGGGAACGCTAGGGTTTGGTTCCCCGAACGCTCTGGGAACGCTAGGGTTTTGTTCCCCGAACGTTCTTGGAACGTTAGGGTTTGGCTCCCCAAAAATACTGGGAACGCTAGGGTTTGGTTCCCCGAACGTTCGGGTTTGGTTCCCCGAACGTTCTGGGAACGCTAGGGTTTGGTAATCCGAATGTTCTGGGAATGTTAGGGTTTGGAACGTTAGTGTTTGGTTCCCCGAACGTTCTGGGAACGCTAGGGTTTGGTTCCCCGAAAGTTCTGGGAAAGTTGTAAGCACTTCCGACAGTGGAGAGGGGTCATCATGGGCACTCTGACCGGTCTGCGGCTGCACAGCCTCATACGCAGCAGGGTGTGATCCCGTAACTATAATTACAATTTTCTGTTTGGAGCAGATGGGATAGCCTTAGTTGCCCCCGCTCATCGTTCAGATTTACGCTCCGTCCGGCTGTGTTTGAACGCAAGAACGCATCCTCATCTTGTGCTAGTGACAAGGAAGTCTGAGTGTGATTTGTTGTCTGTACAGCTGGTGTTTTACTTACTGCCCCCTGGCGAAAACATGTGGTACTACAAGCTCAAATTGCTCCCATGGAGGGAATATTCCTCATTATGTTCCGGGGATATGATTAATTGCGTTAATTTTGTTGTCACATGCTATGGTATGTTATTGTGTGTGCAATGAATCGCATTGAGACATCGTGTTACATCAAAAGCCCTAATTTAAAGCGATATTACTCTTTTGATTTCTTTTCAGTATTCTTTATATAATGTTTATTGTATTAATGGTTATATTCACAATGACGTTCTTTGTGTTCTTTGTCAAATTAAGTTGAAACAACTGTGTTTATAAAAGCAAATTAAGCTTGTCATTAAGAACAGCGATTAAAGTTTATCTTTAATACCGTGATGATATCGAATGCCGCGATAACTTTGATAGAGGCGCATGTCTACTACAATGACCGTATTTGACCTGTAAGAGAAAGCCAACCATAGAAGACGACCATTTACACCAGTTCCCAATATACCGCCCCCTTGTGGCAACGCTGCGAATGCAACAACGTACTTGCGTTGTGTTTTCAACTGTGGTCCGACACATTTCAGGACTGCACACAAAATCGAACTTGTGTTGCTCGAAGTGTTTGCGTGCATTTGCGAGTGTTTCGGGTCTTGTTCCCAGAAGCAAAGATCATTTTTGTTGCTGAGGACACTATGATTGTAAACGTGAAAGTGCAATCCAGTGTATCTGTTTGTGCTGTGAAAGGAATCGGCGAGTCTTGCATAAGACCCTCGTTGAGCGACGTTGCGCTGCCTTGATCATTTCCACGTTCACATCTCTGAAATGCCAATGAACAAGTACAGAAACCTTTCCGTCACGAGTCATGCGAGTGGACAGAATTGTTGTTTGCTTGCCCGTACTCGCCCGAGGGGAACTGAAGTCTGCTTTTAGACTGGTGGAGTTTGACACCTCGTTTTACAGCTTTATGCATTTACTTATGTACACATTATTCTTTTAGTGCAACCTCACCTTGTTAATGTATGTAACATTTTTGATTGATGCTTTGTTACTATGGTTATGATGGTTTAGGAGTCCGCTGCCTTTGAAGCTCCTTTAAGTGTCAATATGTTGACTTTTATTGATTTGAGCGCTGTTGGTCATTTGCATTGTTCGGACTGTTATCAGTGAATCTGTCTCTAGTTTTAAGATGTCACTGGCAGCTGCTTTGACTGTGTGGAAGGTAAATTATGTGGTCAAGGGAAGAGCGGCTTTTTGTCCAGGTTAAATTTGCATCAGGTGATAATAGAGTGATATCTGTTTGAAACATCCTGGAAGGAAACATCATGTGTGGGCCCGAAAAATCATGTTCCTGTTTATTTTATCAATGATTTTCAACTGGTTTTGCCTTGGGGCACAGACAGGGCTGGACTGGCAATCTGGCATACTGGGCACTTTCCCGGTGGGCCGACGCACTTTGGGCACCAATCATGGGCGGACTGGCCATTGGGATAACCGAGTGGGCCGGTGGTGCGTCCACAAAACGTGCCGAATGGGCCGTGATAAGCACAAATGTGCTGCCGCTTTATGCAGAATGGACCGCAAAATGGTGCGTGGTTATGCAGAAAAGGACAGATTTTCTAAGGGTGCGTTCACACTTGGCAGGTTTGGTTCGATTAAAACGAACTCTGATGCGATTGCTCTGTTAGCGCGGTTCATTTAAACAAGTGTGAACGCTGTCAGCCGAACCTTGGTGCGCACCAAACAAGTGGGCCGAGACTGAATAGTGGGACTCAGTCCGCTTCCAAACTAACTCTGGTGCGGTTCGATTGATATATGAACGCAACATGGACCAAAGATGTCTAAACGGACCCAAAAACAGGAAGAAATTTGCCTAATACTGACCTCAAGCATACCTGGTTCTTCTCATCATTGGAGCGATGTTGCCCATTACAGTTCGGGACAGGCGTCGGAACCGCCGTCAGACGTCCTAGCAGCATATCTTAATTTGAGTGTACAACGGAGGAATTCCTGGTGCTGTTTTGACTCTTTTACACGTTTTATTAACTCTTCGTTTGTTCTCAGCTGGTAAAAATACCACCATATATACATCTATACATGTCCGTAAACTATCTCTCTCTCCCGCACGATCCTCTGCGGTCGACCTTTATCCCCCTCGGAGGCTTGATTAGCCTAATACGGGACCGGGTGTGTAGGATCACGACCCGGCCCCGCCCTCCGCCCTGCCACAATGTATCATTTTCTTTTTTGGTCCGGACCAAGAGAACCCAACGCCAAGTGTGAACGCACCCTAACAGAACAATCACACCAGAGTTCGTTTTAATCGAACCAAACCAAGTGTGAACACCCCCTTAAAGAGGCATTAAAAAATCATGGTACGAAGAAGTGCGTTTAACTGCACGAGTCTGAACCCCGTGACCCAACCTGACCGCTACTGTCAAGATTGCAAACGTATTGATGATACAATTGCAACCCAATGCAAACCTGAAGTTATGCATGGAAAGACTGTCCCGAAACCTGACATGCTTAAGTGAAACTTGACTTTTACGAGATTTACAATGAAGGGTGTTCGACTCCTTTAAAACAAGTCAAGACTGAACAAATCATTTTCATGACATGTATAAGCTTCCTTTTGCTCTCAGATGATCAAAGCAGTCGCTCCCAAGACGTTTGAAGCCTGCAAGAACGGCCTATTTGTGCTGTTTTGCTCAAGTCAACGTCTGGTTTCAGAGGTGAACTCTGGGTCGTCATACTATTTGCATGTTCTGCATCTAATGCCTGATTAGATGTAGTAGTACTCTGACTCATGTTTACGCTAGTTTGCATGTTTTCAGTCTCTCTTACAGTCTCAGGTTGAAGAAATGTTCCTTAATCCAGACCGTAATCACGCTAAGCTGACCAAATCTGTACATCAAGCTAATACGCACAATGATATATTCATCGTATGGGTTTGTTTGGTTATCTGTAGATGTTTTGAGCTTGTAACTGTTTCCACGGGACAATCCAGATGCTACAGTCGCCTTGACGCGAGTTAATCTTCATTCGAATCGTAGGAATCGGACGTAAAGTTGCCTGTTCTGGACTGATTTCGTGTTCAAGCATAGTTCTGTACTGATAAGGGATTGTGTTGAAATGAAGCATTTTTAGGTCTCTCGATGCACGATTGTGCTTGTTGGGAAAGTTGTGGGTTAGACCGCCATAGTTAAGCTCAAGAATTATTATTTTCAGCCGTTCGTTCCTTGGACCGGCTGTTTTCTGCCCGTTTGAACACGTACAAGTGCATCATCAGTACGTCATCACAGCTGTTTTATGCATTTCCATATGAAGGAAAAATGTTTTTTAGAGGGTATTTCGGTAAACTGTCAGTGAAGAATGTAAATTGCTTGTGTGGCAGGTGTGTTTAGGTTTCCACTGATAATAGACCGCAGGAATGTGGCCGTCTGTGTGTTTGGAGGTCAGTGTTTAATCATTAGCTGTTTTGCTCCGATCAGTTGTTGATTTAATGTAGTTTCTGTGTTCTGGGATTTTCATTCGTTCTCAGAGTGATGTGTTTGTTGTCTGGATCTTATGAAGGGCTGCCATGGAAGATGAGCCTTGAAAAGATGCACCACGTGAACTTTAGTTTCTGCCAAAATAGAATCATATAAAATCCTAAAGGAATTTTAATGGTATTTCTATCATAACTTTGGAATCAGACCTAAAAGGATAGAAAAAAAAAAATTACAAATTACATCTAAGGTACTCCCGTATACACCCTAACCCAGCTAACAATGATTCATTCTGGGAATGTTAGGGTTTGGTTCTCCGAACGTTCTGGGAATGTTAGTGTTTGGTTTTCCGAATGTTCTGGGAACGTTAGTGTTTGGTTCCCCGAACGTTCTGGGAACGCTAGTGTTTGGTTCCCCGAACGTTCTGGGAACGCTAGTGTTTGGTTCCCCGAACGTTCTGGGAACGCTAGTGTTTGGTTCCCCGAACGTTCTGGGAACGCTAGTGTTTGGTTCCCCGAATGTTCTGGGAACGCTAGTGTTTGGTTCCCCGAAAGTTCTGGGAACGCTAGGGTTTGGTTCCCCGAGTGTTCTGGGAATGTTAGTGTTTGGTTCCCCGAACGTTAGGGTTTGGAACGTTAGTGTTTGGTTCCCCGTACGTTCTGGGAACGTTAGGGTTTGTAACGTTAGTGTTTGGTTCCCCGAACGTTCTGGGAACGTTAGTGTTTGGTTCCCCGAACGTTCTGGGAACGCTAGTGTTTGGTTCCCCGAACGTTCTGGGAACGCTAGGGTTTGGTTCCCCGAACGTTCTTGGGACGCTAGGGTTTGGTTCCCCGAACGTTCTTGGAACGCTAGGGTTTGGTTCCCCGAATGTTCTGGGAACCTACACTTTTAAGGTTTGTTTTTGGTTAGCCAGAAACGTTTTATTTTCAGAAATAGAAGGTTTTTTTTTTTTTAGGTTTGCAGAACGTTCGCTTAACGCTCCCTTAAAGTTATGTTAACGTTCTTTTAACCTCAATTTTCCTTTATTTTATATATTGATACATTCATGCATCATTATTCATAAATAAAACAATCGGTCTATATAAATAATCAGCGCACAAAGTTTTTGTTGATCCATTGTTTAATTGTTTACATAAAATATACCTAAAAATAACCATTAGACAACGTTTTTTATAGGTTCTCTTTAGGTTGTTACAAAAAACCTCCCTGCAACTTTCTGCGAAGGTTAGTTATTAAACAAAAACAACCTACAGAGAGTGTTCAAAGAACGTTGATATTTGGTTCCCAAATAATATAACCAAACGGGAACTATATGCTAACGCACAGTAATTTCGCTACGTTTACGCCTCCCATCCGAAACAGAACGCCGTTTTCCTCCATTACCGCATACATTGGAAAAGGATGACGTTAGGAAACTGAAAATGGAGTTTTGAAATAAAAGGAGGATTATTCTGGGAACTAAATTTGGAGTTGAGTTTACTTAAAATTAAATAAAAATCAAAAAAGCCCCTAGGAAACAATTTTCATGCAGAAATTGCTAGTAGCCTAAACGCAATTCGTGGTGGCTTTAATTCGAAATTCTCAAATAAAGTTTACATTGCCATGCTGTTTCAAGTACATTTTACTCAAGCCAATGCAACACTGAATTAACCCTTTCAATGCATGTTATAACACACTTAGTCATGCATCCACGGGGAAGTTTAATGCATGCTGTGAAGTCTGATAGACAACATCACGCTGCATTACTGGCATTAGAAACCAGATGCGGAGCTGCGCACGCAGACCTCAAAGCTGGTGCACGAAACACGATGACGGGAACAATCAACAGAATTAACAGGGTTGGTGGTTTGAATCCCGGCCCACATGACTCCACATGCCGAAGTGTCCTTGGGCAAGACACTGAACGCCAAGTTGCTCCCAATGGCAGGCTAGCACCTTGCATGACAGCTCTGCCGTCATTGGTGTGTGTGTGTGTGTGTGTGTGTGTGTGTGTGTGTGTGTGTGTGTGTGTGTGTGTGTGTGTGTGTGTGTGTGTGTGTGTGTGTGTGTGTGTGTGTGTGTGTGTGTGTGTGTGACTGTGAATGTGTGAATGAGTCAGTGTAAAGCACTTTGGTAACCTCTAATTTTAAGCGCTATATAAGTGCAGACCATTTTATCATTGCTGAAGTTACAAAAGTATAAATAACTGGTAAAGTTTACAAGGGTACTTGGTGGCATTGGGCATTAAAGGTCAAACAGAGACTGGCAGCATTTCAGCCCTCGTTATATAAGATATTAAACCCATTCTGCTGCGTGTCCTGGCAGCATTTAACAAAACACAGATTTTTAGAAATGCGCTCACACGGGGGTCTGGGTAGCTCAGTTTTAAAAGACACTGACTGTCACACCTGGAGTCACGAGGTTGAATCCAGGGCATGCTGAGTGACACCAGCCTGGTCTCCTTAGCAACCAAATTGGCCCGGTTACTAGGGAGGGTAGAGTCACATGGGGTAACCTCCTCGTGGTCACTATAATGTGGTTCTCGCTCTCGGTGGGGCGTGTGGTGAGTCGTGCGTGGATGCTGTGGAGAATGGCGTGAAGCCTCCACACGCGCTACATCTCCATGGTAACGCACTCAACAAGCCACAAAAACATTCGTCCTCCACCACTCCGCGGATTGAGGCGAGTCACTACGCCATTACAAGGACTTGGTGCATTGGGTTCTCTGCTGACTTTCAGGTTTATTGAATTGACATTTCTAACAAAGATCCTTTAGATCGTTCAGATCTCAGTTTCATGAAGTATCTGTTCTGTGTTACAATGTATCCATTGACACAAGCGCTGATGAAGTCATTTATCTTCACAATGCTTTTATCTATTGTGTCCTTTGAAAATATTTTTACGGCAAAAGATGTATCAATGCAAACATTCAACAATGCTGTACGTAATATTTTCCAAAAATGTTTTGTAAAATACAAGTAAAATAGATACTGTAATTGTAACACTTTACAATAAGGTTGTATTGGTTAACATGAACTAACAATAAATAGCACTTTTCCAGCACTCATTAATCTATTATATTTTTAATATATTAATATATATTTTTGAGATGACAAATATTAGATTTTTAACATTCATTAATACATAATGAACTAACATCAACCACCAATGAACAATAGTTTTTTTATTAACAAACATTAAAAAAGATAAATAAATGTGGTAAATAATAATTGTATAATCATTATTTTTTATCATTATTATTTATTTATATATATTATACTTATGATATATATAATTGTTAGTTTATAATGTTTAATGCATAAATTAATGTTAACAAATGGAACCTTATTTATCCAAAAAAATAATTATACAAAATTGATAATAAAATGTAATAAACTTTGTTAATGCTTGTTAATAAAAATACTATTGTACAATAATTATATATATAACTGTTAATTTATAATGTTTAATGCATAAATGTTAACAAATGGAACCTTATTTAACCTAAAAATGTATATATAAATAAATAATAAATAAATAAATAATTAATAAATAAATAAATAAATAAATATATATAATAAAAAATAATAATAATAATAAAAATATATATATAAATTATTCAAAATTATTTACAGCATTTAATAATATTTTGTTAATGTTTGTATAATTAAAAAATACTATTGTACAATAATTATTATATAAATATATATAATTTTTAGATTATGATACTTAATACATAAGTCATAAATTATTTATAAATGATAAATTGTTAACAAATGGAATCTTATTTTAAATTGTATAATGAATTTCAACTAATGCAAGGACATTATAATAAACCGCTAAACAATTACACCAATATTGTTGTCATCAATGTTCATTCCTTACAAGTAATTGTCAAATAATGGTGGATAATCAGCAGGATTCTTTAAAAAACACACCACAGATTTGTCCTTTATTGTTTGCATTTCCATTGTAACACTGACCCTCGCTTAGGCAAACCCTCTTTTGATCAGATCTATTAGTAACACTTTCCGACACTCACAGATATCTTCATGTGTTTGCTTGTCTGTGGGTAGTCATGGGGAGTGTCTGTAAGAAATGCTCGGATGGCTCACACGATTACCAAACACAGGAAGGAAATGAGAATTTATACCAGAACACCAGAAGATTTCAAAACTGTCAATACTTGCGAAAGTTACACTTGTGTAGAAATATTTCTGCAAGTACAGACAGATGCTATAACTCGCGAATATATCAATCATCTACCGTGTGTAACTCATGTCTGGACTGCGTTTTGTTATTTAGATGTTACTGTTAGCCTATATATTTGGTAAACGCAATGCAAAGTTGACTGGTTTATTCAATCCAATTATTCATAAATAATATTGTGTTTTTAATTTTATGATAAACGATTAAAAAAAAAACATTTTTTGTTGTTGTCCTAACTTTGTAAGCGTGTAATTCTGGTTCTGTTCATGCTATCTCACTTTGAGAAGTCTCATTTTACTCCACTAGGTGGCAGCAAACTCTAGAAAAAGTTTTTTCTCTCTGTCACATTTCATCACAATATACAGATGTGAACTGTAGGTGGCGCTCTAACACATTATACCCCTCACAGATGTGAACTGTAGGGGGTGCTCTAACACATTTTACCCCTCACAGATGTGAACTGTAGGTGGCGCTCTAATGCATTATACCCCTCACAGATGAGAACTGTAGGTGGTGCTCTAACGCATTTTAGCCCTCACAGATGTGAACTGTAGGTGGCGCTCTAACACATTATACCCCTCACAGATGTGACTGTAGGGGGCGCTCTAACACATTATACCCCTCACAGATGTGAACTGTAGGGGGCGCTCTAACACATTATACCCCTCACAGATGTGAACTGTAGGGGCGCTCTAACACATTTTACCCCTCACAGATGTGAACTGTAGGTGACGCTCTAACACATTTTACCCCTCACAGATGTGAACTGTAGGTGGCGCTCTAACACATTTTACCCCTCACAGATGTGAACTGTAGGTGGCGCTCTAACACATTATACCCCTCACAGATGTGAACTGTAGGGGGCGCTCTAACGCATTTTAGCCCTCACAGATGTGAACTGTAGGGGGCGCTCTAACACATTTTACCCCTCACAGATGTGAACTGTAGGGAGCTCTAACACATTTTACCCCTCACAGATGTGAACTGTAGGTGGCGCTCTAACACATTATACCCCTCACAGATGTGAACTGTAGGGGGCGCTCTAACGCATTTTAGCCCTCACAGATGTGAACTGTAGGTGACGCTCTAACACATTATACCCCTCACAGATGTGAACTGTAGGGGACGCTCTAACGCATTTTAGCCCTCACAGATGTGAACTGTAGGTGACGCTCTAACACATTATACCCCTCACAGATGTGAACTGTAGGGGGCGCTCTAACGCATTTTAGCCCTCACAGATGTGAACTGTAGGTGGCGCTCTAACACATTATACCCCTCACAGATGTGAACTGTAGGGGGCGCTCTAACACATTTTACCCCTCACAGATGTGAACTGTAGGGGGCTCTAACACATTTTACCCCTCACAGATGTGAACTGTAGGGGGCGCTCTAACACATTTTACCCCTCACAGATGTGAACTGTAGGTGGCGCTCTAACACATTATACCCCTCACAGATGTGAACTGTAGGGGGCGCTCTAACGCATTTTAGCCCTCACAGATGTGAACTGTAGGTGGCGCTCTAACGCATTTTACCCCTCACAGATGTGCTCGTCCATAGACATTCAGTCTAATGTTCAGTTCAAGCAACACCCTCATTATTTCATTGAATATCCTCGGCCTCTGAGTGGACTACAAGCTCAATCTAGGGGTCATTAGAAAGCTGAGATCCTCCCCTTTCCGATGATAAATAACACTTATAATTAATAGTCGAAGATTTATTTTTCTGATGATTTGTTTAGCCTACTTTTCCTGCTGGATGGCATATTTTGTTCTGGACATCTAAGATACAACATTGGATTATTCAGCCAAACAAGCTCAAAGTAAACAATGGTAAAAAGTAGCTTTTACCTAAGGAAGTTCTCCAAAAAATTTGCCATTGTTTACTTGTTCAGATATTACGTTTTTAGCTATTTGGGGCTTAAAGCCGCAGTTATCGGAGCTGTTTGTATTTGAAGACTTACAGAAATTATATTCCACTAAGTCTTTTGAATATCTTTTGAACTGTTGTTTTAGGGCAACGCAATTAACTATACAGTAACGTTCCTGAGAATGAGAGCTTTCATTTGATATGACTTCTCCATTTATGTGCTATGTAAAGGACTTTTATTTTCATGTACATATTTCTACCACATTACCTCTAGAGGGCGCTAATTTTCAACGCTAAAGTTTTGTGGCCTCATTTTGTTGTTTTAAGTAACATAAATGCAGACATGATGTTATCTCTGAAAAGTTCAGATTCTAAGCTTTCAAATGATACCTCATAAACCTGATTTATGTATATGGAGACGTTAACGTTTTTAGCGTACATTTTTGTTGCGGTATAGCTAGTTTAATGGCTCTATCGACAGCATTTGTGGCGTAATGGTTGACAAGTATAGCCATAAACACTAAAACGAATGTCAAACTGAATTTAAAACCAATTTAAACAACTTTACATCTTAAGTTTTAACAGAAGAATAAATGTAAGTGCTTTTATAAAATTATAAGCGTCAAATTTCTGCGATAAATGTGCATTTATCGCAGTTATGCAAAATGCCGCCACATGGTAACGAATGCATGTTCAGAATGAAAAAAAATTAAAATAATTTTAAATATTCAACCAAAATCAGAAGCATAATGTTTGTTTGTTTGTTTGTTTGTTTTTTATTTGAAAGTGATGCAGATTAGATAAAATATAATTTTTAGTAATTATATATATATATATATTTATTTATTGATCGTTTCCTTCCAATGGACGTGACCGGTTTACAATTACTTTGGACATCTTTGAAATCGAAAAGGCACTTTCAGTGGATGTCAAGTCTCTTTCCAGAAAAATATGTACATCATGATATATATTGTTGTTGAACAATACAATGAGATACGACGGCTTATATCGGCCATTCCTAATTGTTATTTTGTATCCCGTTATTTTAATCCCGATTGTGGATTTTGCCGATACTGATAACTAAGGTAGAGGAAAAGGTGGATAACTGATTAATCTGTCCGTACTATGACAAACGCATACACAGAGACTAGAAGAGTCCAGATGCATCTTATTGTTCAACCAAAATCCCAATAATAACCAGAAAAGAATGAAGATTTGGTGCATTATGTGGGACTTGTAGCTATAAACAAACCTGAAACACACCAAGGACTCTTATTTTGAAATGATGGAGATTTGTCTCCATTACAGTTTTGTTTTAAATATATCGGCAACTATTTTTGCTGATAATGATAGTCCAAAAAGCAACTATCGGCAGCGATTAATCGTTAAAACTGATATTTCGGCCCTGGGTAGCTCAGCGAGTAAAGACGCTCAGTATCACAGCTGGAGTCACGAGTTTGAATCCAGGGTGTGCTGAGCGACTCCAGTCAGGTCTCCTAAGCAACCAAATTGTCCCGGTTGCTAGGGAGGGTAGAGTCACATGGGGTAACCTCCTCGTGGTTTCTATAATGTGGTTCTCACTCTCGGTGGGGCGTGTGGTGAGATGTGCGTGGATGCCGCGGAGAATAGCGTGAAGCCTCCACATGCGCTACGTCTCCACGGTAACGCGCTCAATGAGTCCCATGATAAAATGCGCGGATTGACGGTCTCAGACGCGGAGGCAGCTGAGATTCATCTTCCGCCACCCGGATTGAGGCGAGTCACTACGCCACCACGAGGACTTGGGGCGCATTGGGAATTGGGCGTTCCACATTGGGGAGAAACGGGGAGAAAATACCCCCAAAAACCTCTAGTGAAATATACTGTTGCTTTGATATGATTCATAGCATGACACAACTTGAGGTGTGTTCATAGATGGTATGAGTAAGTTGTCCTGTATCATAGGTGATGATGTTGTAAGATTTCATCCATGAGTAATGGAGCTCTGACAGAATAAGATTTGTTGGTACTGCTCATGTTGAGACTTGCGTATCATTTTTAGAATTAAAACACAGACACACGATTCATTGTGACCTCACAAAACTCCTCCGTGCTGGACGAGTCCAGTGGAAATCGAGCTTGGAACAATTTGGCATCTCGTCAAATGTGCTGTCTTCAAACATGTACATCAGCAGTGACTGCATGAAAGGGCTGGAGTTTCCCAGGCAATTATATTAATATGCTCTTCATTGTTTCTGTCATTTGAAATGTCTAAACACTATTCACTGACGTGCTTTCATGCTTTCACGATTCCCAGGCCTAAAGTTGAGTAATGAGAGACTGAGAGATGCTCAGAAACCAGTTCAAAGTGCACCAAGCTCTTAGTGTTTTACACAGGTTTTAAATGGGTTGTCCTAATTATGTAAACATTTAATTCTGGTTACGTTCAATCTACCTCCTTCGAAAGTGTCACTTTATTCCAGTAGGTTGGCAGAAAGCACTAGAATGTTCTATCTCGATCACAATATACAGATGTGAACTGTAGGGGGCGCTCTAACACATTTTACCCCTCACAGATGTGAACTGTAGGGGGAGCTCTAACACATTTTACCCCTCACAGATGTGCTTGTCCATAGACATTCAGTCTAATGTTCAGTTCAAGCAACACCCTCATTATTTCATTGAATATCTCGGCCTCTGAGTGGACTACAAGCTCAATCTAGGTGTCATTAGAAAGCTGAGATCCTCCCCTTTGCGTAGATATATTAACATCTAAACATCAATAGTCAAAACATATATTTTGCTGATCATTTGTTTTGCACGCTTTTCATTCTGGATGGCATATTTTGTTCTGAACATCTAAGATGTAACATTGGATTATTCAGCCAAACAAGTTCACAGACAAGTAAACAATGGCTCATCTTGTAGAGAAAAACTGATATAAAGTTTTTAGCTATTTTGGGGCTTACAGCAGCAGTTATCAGAGCATAAAAGAGACGTTTGTATTTGATGACTTACAAAAATCAGGTTTCACTTTGATTCTTTTGAAAATCTTTTAAACTGTGTTATAAGGGCAACAACATTAAATATGCAGTCATATTCCTGAGAATGAGAGCTTTCATTTGAGATATGACATGTGCATTTATGTGCAATGTGAAGGACTTTTATTTTCATGTACATATTTCTACCCTTTACCTCTAGAGGGCGCTAATTTTCAACGTGATTGTTTTCAGGCCTTATTTTGCTATCGTAAGTAACATAAATGCAGAAGTGATGGTGATCACTGAATAGTTCAGATTCTAAGCTTTCTAATGATACCTCATAAACCTGATTTATGCATATGAAGACTTTAACGTTTTTAGCGTAGGTTTTTTGGCAATATAGCTGACCCGCCAGCTAACGCTAAAAACGTTAAAGTCTTCATAGAGTTTAATGGCTCTATCGACCGCATTTGTGGCATAATGTTGAACTTCATAACGACATTTTTTTTTTTTTGACTCGACCCTGGACTCGACAAAGAAGCACTTACAATGGAAGTCAATGGGGCAAATTTTTGGAGGGTTTAAAGGCTGAAATTTGACACTTATAATTTTATAAAAGCACTTACAAATTGTAAAATTGGATATAACTTGACAGAAAAAGTTAAGCGATTTTAACATTTTTGTGGAAATCAACATTATGCCAGAGATGCTTTCGAATGAGCTAAGCTTGTATTGAACCCAAGATATTCCTTTTAAACTCAGCTGGGTGTCCAGGACATGCAGTGACTCCAAAACTTGAGCCAAATATCGGCCGATTAATTGGCCTGGCCGATATATCGGTTTATCTCTACTTTAAGTGTTTAATATGACCAATGTCACAATTTAAAACTCGTTCTCTTCTCTGTTTGTTTCCAGCAGAATGTAATCATTTATCGCCGGGTTCGTCTGTGGGCAGTCACGACCCCCATTCGGCAGACTGCAGCTCGATGTC